>NW_015167127.1:9016-14627 GCF_001447785.1 Gekko japonicus | reverse complement strand
CTTTCCCTCTCTTTCTTTCCCTCCTTCTTTCCTTCTCTTTTTTCCCTCCTTCCTTCCTGCACAGATCTGCGCGTCCCCCCCCCAGCTAGCAATTCAAAACAGTCCAGTGGCACCTTTAAGGCCAAGGTTTATTCAGGTACAAGCTCTCCCTCCTCTGCTAGGGCAGACCTGCGCGTCCCCCCCCCCAATAGCTAACAATCCAAAACAGTCCAGTGGAGCCTGAGCAGTGGGTGTTGCCTTCTGACACACTTCTGGTGATGTCAGGGTGTGTGGCATATGCAAATAAGTTATACGAATGGGTTATGCTAATGAGCTCCTGCACCTCTTTTTCTACGAAATGACCCGTGTGTGTGTGTGTGTGTTAAAACACTGGAGTATAAAACATAGTAAGAGTTAGCTTTTTAAAAAATCACCCACCAGCTATTGTTATAAAGTAACATGAATACAGTGAAAGACTGAGGCCATGTTTTGCAACAGAATATTAATTTAGTTTGTTGAAACAAAAACAGCAGCACAGAACAACTTCCCTGGCCCTCACTTCTCACCGACTTCCACCAAATGCTGCTCCTGGGGACCCTGGGGAACAACATGAACAAGGATTGGTAGCGTGGGGATTGGTGGAAGCTGCCGGTTTAGTTTGGCTTCAACCTGCTGAAAGGAAGACTAATACAGAACAGTCTCACCTAGGTTTGATATTAAGAGAATTCTGTTATGGCATGGAAAACAAGTGACAGAAATCCATCAACCAATTGAAAGTGGAACCATCCAAAAACCTGATTTTGAGGGGAGGGGAATCAATTCAGAATTTGCAGTATACCTACTGGCCACATTTAGATTTCTAATTTGCATCCCCATCCCACACTCTGCTGCCAAAACATACTCTCCAGCAAAACAGAATAGATTTTCATAACATTTCTTGACATTTCCTCTCTCTTCCCTAACAAACTACTGTTAGGTGTACAAATAATGAAAGGAATAGTGAAGGTACTTTGACAGGTCTGGGAAAGAAACAGGAAACAATGGTCAAAGATTGTTGATCAAAGAGCTGATTAAGATGTTTAGAGAACTATATCACTTAATCCTGTTTGGCTCCAAGTCAAACTTGTGGAGCAACTAAATTGACATCAGCAGTATCAGCATGCCAACACACAGGTCCCAAATGAATCTAGATGCATGGCAGGACTTAAACCTAAGGCTCTTTCCGCAAGTGACTACTAAACCAATTTTTACACTTTCCCATATTATAAACTTAAACACAAAAACCTACATTAGAAGAAGAAAAGTTGGCTTTATACCCCACCCTTCACTCGCCCTTCTTCTCTCCACAACAGACACCCTGTGAGGTAGGTGAGGCTGAGAGAGCTTTGAGTGAACTAGTCTTGAGAGAACAGCTCTGAGAGAACTGTGACTGACCCAAGGTCACCAGCTGGCTTCATGTGGAGGAGTGGGTAATCAAGCCTGATTCTCCAGAATACAGTCCGTCAGTCTTAACCACTACACCAAACTGGCTTCATTAGCTTGAACAACGCTTCAAAATAATTTCCTTCTGCTCTTTGCATTACATTAAGCAAGTGACTCATTCCCCGTTTTAGCTCTAATTCGCATTTTTATCTCTAATTGGAAAAATGTATCCCTGTTAGAAACAAGGTAAGAACAAAACAGTTAACCTGCCAATTTTCAATTCACACGATCACATTAAGAAACTTATCATGCAACAGCTACACCATGGAGTTGCCACATGGCTTCCCAATGGAAACAATGGCCCTGTACTAGCACCTCCTCTCGTTCCTTTCACCAACACATCATGCATCAAGAAACTGTTGTTCCCAGCCCCCTTTGTTTCATCAGCTTATGCTCATTGATTCAGGGAAACTCGTAATGTAATTATGTCACATCACGTATTTAAGACACTTACCCCCCCCCTTTTTTCTCTCATTAGATTGACAAAGCTGCTTACAGGAAACAGGAACTTACAATAGAACCATAAACAAATAATACTTGTTTTATGTATTATTATATTGATGTAAGAACCACGCACACAATCCAATCAGCAGCAGTACAAAACCAAAGCATCAATACAAAAAAAAACCCCATCACCTCATTCCAAAGGCCCTCCAGAACAAATAAGTGTTAACAAGACTACTGAAAAGCCAGGAAGAAAGGGGCTGAATGAACTTCAGGAGACAAAAAATTCCACAGTCTGAGGGGGGCAGTTAAGGAAGCCCTAACCTCACCTCTAATGAGGCAAGCTCACAAAACAAGATACTACCAGCCAATGTTCCCTCTAAGCTGTGGAATCTTGTGAGCAAAAGTTCTACTTTGTGAGCTACGGGCATTAAAGTTGTGAGCGAGCAATTTGGCTACTGCATAAATTATTTGCTCTGGAGACATCCTTCCTGAGCCAAGACAAATATGTGTGAGCCAGAGGCTAAAAAACTGTGAGCTGGCTCACACTAACTCAGCTTAAAGGGAACACTGCTACCAGCTAGTCTCAAGCACAGTCAGTCACATTTATTTATTCAGCATAGTCATATGGGTGGAGAGAGTTCTTTCAGGTACTGTGATCACAAATCATTTTGGCTTTAAACATAAAAGCCAGCACTTTAAATTGGGAGTCACTGCAGTTGCAGTTGACCCAATACTGACCTCATCAACAGGGGGGTGGGGGTGGGTGACTCACCAAAGTTTATACCAACTGAAAGTTCCACTCTTCAAAGGCATCGCCATGTACAGCATATTACAAAAGTCCAATCTGGACATTACTGGGCCATGTATTTTGTCTGATTATTAAAAGGCAAAAGAGGTAAATGGGAAGCTATTGCTGTAGGCCAATGGGCTTCAACCCATGCACCAGAACCCTCAGGCAGTTTTGGAGTCCCACCTTATAAACCTCTTATAGAGTTGCCAATATTGTTGTGTGTTTTTTTTTTAAAAAAGATCCAATGCTGATCTATCTGCATAAAGAATGCTAAAGGGCCATGGCTCAGTGGTAGAGCATACAGAAGGTCTCAGGTTCAACCCCTGTCATTTCCAGTTAAAAGGACAAGGTAGGAGGTGATGTGTAAGACCTCCACCTGAGACCCTTTAGAACTGCTGTCAGTCTGAATACACAATACTGAACATGATGGACTGATGGTCCGATTCAGTATAAGGCAGCTTCATGTGTGTTCATGTGATATCATGTATCTTGCTTCTTTTTGCACACACGACTTAGAGAAGCAGCCAGGTAGCAAGGCAAGTTCACTCAATGGTGGAAAGGATTCTTTTTTTGAAAAGGTAGGTTCAAAGGCCCTGTTTCCACCAAAGCAATTCCGGGCCTTCTCTCTCTTCCCTCAGCCTGGCCATCCACCAGTCCTCCATGGACACTTTCAGCATGGAGCCAGTTTGGTGTAGTGGCTAAGTGCGTGGACTCTAATCTGGGAGAACCGGGTTTGATTCCCCACTCCTCCACTTGCACCTGGCTGGATGGCCTTGGGCAAGCAGCCAAATTGCTCACTCACAACTTTAATGCCAGTAGCTCACAAAGTAGAATTTTTGCTCAGAAGACTCCACAGCTTAGAGGAAGCATTGGTCCTATGCTTTAAGGCATAGGCATTTGTTTACTCTGATATATATTCTGGTCAGTCTACTGATCAGTCCACTCTATGGAATTCTTTTATGTATCCAAACAACAAAAACAGCTCATATGCACATGTCTAACAGATACGTATGCATGCACAAGACATGCAGAGGAAATCCAACCCTATTCTGAGGCAATATATTTTAGATGGCAGGTTTTTCAAGTTATTTCATTATGCTTTTACAAAAGAGTGAGATACTATTTGAATTTTCCATCTCAGACCCAAGTGTCATTGGCCAGCCCAGGTGGCACACATACAATAGACAGAATCTATTTCAATTCTACACGCACTATAGAAATAAGACAAAGACTTCAGAATACTGACAGAATACATATGCTGACCCCAGGTCCAAATAAATAATTATGTGTATGCCCACAAACCAAGCTTATTTTGTTCTAGTCTAATACCCTGTTTCCCAGAGTGGCCAGGCAGATGCTTCGAGGAAGCCAACCAAACGGGGCTGGCCACAACCCTCCCATTTCCAATTACCCAAACAACTGATAGTGAATACAAAATGCTGCTCAACACAGAAGTTCTATTTAGCCATAACAATCATTGACAGAGCTGTCCATTCATGAAGTTGGTCTTTCAGAACCCATTTAAGCCAGTGGCTGATGCAACTTAAAGAAGCAGATTACATAACTTGATTATGAATTGTGCCATATAGAATTTCCTTTCATCTGACCTGAACATCCAGTGCTAAATCAGTTTGACTGGGGTTGTATGCATTTATATTCTCTGCATCATGCATTACTTGACAGAACTATGAAGTATAACCTTATGTGTGTGAAAAGATATTTAAACAGCTTTCTGTTGGGTGTTACAAGTCAATAGATACTATTTGAATTTTCCATCTCAGACACAAGTGTCATTGGCCAGCCCAGGAGGCACACATACAACAAACAGAATCTATTTCAATTCTACATGCACTATAGAAATAAGACAAAGACTTCAGAATACTGACAGAATACATATGCTGACCCCAGGTCCAAATAAATAATTATGTGTATGCCCACAAACCAAGCTTATTTTGTTCTAGTCTAATACCCTGTTTCCCAGAGTGGCCAGGCAGATGCTTCGAGGAAGCCAACCAAACGGGGCTGGCCACAACCCTCCCATTTCCAATTACCCAAACAACTGATAGTGAATACAAAATGCTGCTCAACACAGAAGTTCTATTTAGCCATAACAATCATTGACAGAGCTGTCCATTCATGAAGTTGGTCTTTCAGAACCCATTTAAGCCAGTGGCTGATGCAACTTAAAGAAGCAGATTACATAACTTGATTATGAATTGTGCCATATAGAATTTCCTTTCATCTGACCTGAACATCCAGTGCTAAATCAGTTTGACTGGGGTTGTATGCATTTATATTCTCTGCATCATGCATTACTTGACAGAACTATGAAGTATAACCTTATGTGTGTGAAAAGATATTTAAACAGCTTTCTGTTGGGTGTTACAAGTCAAAACACTTCAGTATTTACAGGGTTAATGATGTTTGTTATGATCAACAGTGTAATGTACTGTCGCCATTACCACGTGTAGTGCATTCAGCCTGACATGCCCGGACTTGCCCGGGCTGACCAGGCAATATTCCTCAGTAGCTTCAGTCGAAAGACAAAGGATCCATAGGATCCTAGCCGGCCCAATCAAAGGGCCAGCTTCCCAGCCGGGAGACCAATGGTCGCCCGGTTACTGTAAATAGCCTATCGGGAGTAGGGGGTGTGTTTAGGTGTGCTTGGTGGCGGGTTTTCTGAACGCATATAAACCGGCCTGCGAGCTGGTTTCTTTGTCTTGTTCCTGAACTAATAAAGTACTCTTGCTGAATCACTCTTGCTGAATCACTCCACGTTCTGAGTACTTTTCACTGGCGACGAAGGTGGGATCTACGACCCCATGAACAAGACCCGGACGCCGACACGAGTACCGCACCGAGCCTGACGCCGAGACCTCTCCGGGAACCGCGCAACTTCGCATCCCAGCTCTC
>NW_015167127.1:7854-8049 GCF_001447785.1 Gekko japonicus | reverse complement strand
TGGCTCCAAGTCAAACTTGTGGAGCAACTAAATTGACATCAGCAGTAGCAGCATGCCAACACACAGGTCCCAAATGAATCTAGATGCATGGCAGGACTTAAACCTAAGGCTCTTTCCACAAGTGACTACTAAACCAATTTTTGCACTTTCCCATATTTTAAATTTAAACACAAAAACCTACATTAGAAGACAAGT
>NW_015167127.1:0-7818 GCF_001447785.1 Gekko japonicus | reverse complement strand
TGGCTTCATTAGCTTGAACAACGCTTCAAAATAATTTCCTTCTGCTCTTTGCATTACATTAAGCAAGTGACTCATTCCCCGTTTTAGCTCTAATTCGCATTTTTATCTCTAATTGGAAAAATGTATCCCTGTTAGAAACAAGGTAAGAACAAAACAGGTAACCTGCCAATTTTCAATTCACACTATCACATTTGGCTTCCCAATGGAAACAATGGCCCTGTACTAGCACCTCCTCTCGTTCCTTTCACCAACACATCATGCATCAAGAAACTGTTGTTCCCAGCCCCCTTTGTTTCATCAGCTTATGCTCATTCACATGGCTTCCCAATGGAAACAATGGCCCTGTACTAGCACCTCCTCTCGTTCCTTTCACCAACACATCATGCATCAAGAAACTGTTGTTCCCAGCCCCCTTTGTTTCATCAGCTTATGCTCATTGATTCAGGGAAACTCATAATGTAATTATGTCACATCACATATTTAAGACACTTACCCCCACCCCTTTTTCTCTCATTAGATTGAAAAAGCTGCTTACAGGAAACAGGGACTTACAATAGAATCATAAACAAATAATACTTGTTTTATGTATTGTTACATTGACGTAAGAACCACACACACAATCCAATCAGCGGCAGTACAAAACCAAAGCATCAATACAAAAAAAAACCCCATCACCTCATTCCAAAGGCCCTCCAGAACAAATAAGTGTTAACAAGACTACTGAAAAGCCAGGAAGAAAGGGGCTGAATGAACTTCAGGAGACAAAAAATTCCACAGTCTGAGGGGGGCAGTTAAGGAAGCCCTAACCTCACCTCTAATGAGGCAAGCTCACAAAACAAGATACTACCAGCCAATGTTCCCTCTAAGCTGTGGAATCTTGTGAGCAAAAGTTCTACTTTGTGAGCTACGGGCATTAAAGTTGTGAGAGAGCAATTTGGCTACTGCATAAATTATTTGCTCTGGAGACATCCTTCCTGAGCCAAGACAAATATGTGTGAGCCAGAGGCTAAAAAACTGTGAGCTGGCTCACACTAACTCAGCTTAAAGGGAACACTGCTACCAGCTAGTCTCAAGCACAGTCAGTCACATTTATTTATTCAGCATAGTCATATGGGTGGAGAGAGTTCTTTCAGGTACTGTGATCACAAATCATTTTGGCTTTAAACATAAAAGCCAGCACTTTAAATTGGGAGTCACTGCAGTTGCAGTTGACCCAATACTGACCTCATCAACAGGGGGGTGGGGGTGGGTGACTCACCAAAGTTTATACCAACTGAAAGTTCCACTCTTCAAAGGCATCGCCATGTACAGCATATTACAAAAGTCCAATCTGGACATTACTGGGCCATGTATTTTGTCTGATTATTAAAAGGCAAAAGAGGTAAATGGGAAGCTATTGCTGTAGGCCAATGGGCTTCAACCCATGCACCAGAACCCTCAGGCAGTTTTGGAGTCCCACCTTATAAACCTCTTATAGAGTTGCCAATATTGTTGTGTGTTTTTTTTTTAAAAAAGATCCAATGCTGATCTATCTGCATAAAGAATGCTAAAGGGCCATGGCTCAGAGCATACAGAAGGTCTCAGGTTCAACCCCTGTCATTTCCAGTTAAAAGGACAAGGTAGGAGGTGATGTGTAAGACCTCCACCTGAGACCCTTTAGAACTGCTGTCAGTCTGAATACACAATAATGAACATGATGGACTGATGGTCCGATTCAGTATAAGGCAGCTTCATGTGTGTTCATGTGATATCATGTATCTTGCTTCTTTTTGCACACACGACTTAGAGAAGCAGCCAGGTAGCAAGGCAAGTTCACTCAATGGTGGAAAGGATTCTTTTTTTGAAAAGGTAGGTTCAAAGGCCCTGTTTCCACCAAAGCAATTCCGGGCCTTCTCTCTCTTCCCTCAGCCTGGCCACCCGCCAGTCCTCCATGGACACTTTCAGCATGGAGTTCCCTTTCAGCATGGAGCCAGTTTGGTGTAGTGGTTAAGTGCACGGACTCTAATCTGGGCGCACCCTCCTCCACTTGCACCTGGCTGGATGGCCTTGGGCAAGCCGTAGTTCTGATAAGAGCTGTTCTTGAAAAAGAGCAGTTTCTGTCAGAGCTCTCTCAGCCCCACCTACCTCACAGGGTGTCTGCTGTGGGGAGGGGAAGGGAAAGGAGTTTGTAAGCCGCTCTGAGACACCTTTGGGTAGTGAAGGGCGGGGTATAAATCCAATCTCTTCTTCTTCTTCTTCTTCCCCATCAATGAAGTCACAACTCTGGCTCCCCCTCTGATGTCACAAGGTTGGTAGCTGGATGGGTCCAATGCTGCTGCCTGCACATTAAAGGTGGGTCCTGGGCAGTGTTCCCTCTAAGCTGAGTCAGTGTGAGCTAGCTCACAGTTTTTAAGCATCCAGCTCACAAGGTTTTGTCTTAGCTCAGAAAGGATGGCTCCAGAGCAAATTAATTTATGCAGTAGCCAAATTGCTCACTCACAACTTTAATGCTAGTAGATCACAAAGTATAATTTTTGCTCACAAGACTCCACAGCTTAGAGGAAGCATTGGTCCTGTGTATGGAAAAGCTGAAGACCAATGCTTTAAGGCATAGGCATTTGTTGACTTTGATATATATTCTGGTCAGTCTACTGGTCAGTCCACTCTATGGAATTCTTTTGTATATCCAAACAACAACAAAAACAGCTCATATGCACATGTCTAACAGATACGTATGCACAAGACATACAGAGGAAATCCAACCCTATTCTGAGGCAGTATATTTTAGATGGCAGGTTTTTCAAGTTATTTCATTATGCTTTTACAAAAGAGTGAGATACTATTTGAATTTTCCATCTCAGACCCAAGTGTCATTGGCCAGCCCAGGTGGCACACATACAATAGACAGAATCTATTTCAATTCTACACGCACTATAGAAATAAGACAAAGACTTCAGCTATCTGACAGAAATACATATGCTGACCCCAGGTCCAAATAAATAATTATGTGTATGCCCACAAACCAAGCTTATTTCGTTCTAGTCCCTGTTTCCCAGAGTGGCCAGGCAAATGTTTCGAGGAAGCCAATCAAACGGGGCTGGCCACAACCCTCCCGTTTCCAATTACCCAAACAACTGGTAGTGAATACAAAATGCTGCTCAACACAGAAGTTCTATTTAGCCATAACAATCATTGACAGAGCTGTCCATTCATGAAGTTGGTCTTTCAGAAACCATTTAAGCCAGTGGGCTGATGCAACTGAAAGAAGCAGATTACATAACTTGATTATGAATTGTGCCATATAGAATTTCCTTTCATCTGACCTGAACATCCAGTGCTAAATCAGTTTGACTGGGGTGAAGTTGTATGCATTTATATTCTTTGCATCATGCATTACTTGACAGAACTATGAAGTATAACCTTATGTGTGTGAAAAGATATTTCAACAAGCACAGCTTTCTGTTGGGTGTTACAAGTCAAAACACTTCAGTATTTACAGGGTTAATTATGTTTGTTATGATCAACAGGAAGTCACATGTTTGTTTGTAACCAATCTGTTTAGACAATAGAATGCCCGGGAACTTTGGAGCTAACTTGCTAGTCTGATTGGAAACCAATGTGTCAAGTATTTGGCATATTGGCTTCTCTTTCCTCTCTTTGCTCTGACTGAGAAGGAGACACCATTCTCTTCCCGTTTTAGTTTTTAGCTGTAAGGATGTAGCCATATTAGCTCTTTGTTATTTTATATCCTGTGCAATGTTTCCTCTAAACTGTAGTGTCCGACAATAGAATGCCCGGGAACTTTGGAGCTAACTTGCTAGTCTGATTGGAAACCAATGTGTCAAGTATTTGGCATTTTGGCTTCTCTTTCCTCTCTTTGTTCTGACTGAGAAGGAGACGCCATTCCCTTCCCGTTTTACTTTTTAGCTGTAAGGATGTAGCCATATTAGCTCTTTGTTATTTTATATTCTGTGTAGCTTTTTCCATATTAGGTTTATAGTAAACTTTTATATTTTAAAACACACCATGGACTCAGTCTCTTAATACTCTGCTGACTTACTTAAAAAGAATCCCAACACTTTCTCTGCCGCTCATTAATCAAGATGCACCTGTCAAAATGCCCTCATCTTCTCTCTACTGAAGATTCAACAACTGCCCCTGCTCTCTTTTGGTCAGTTTATAAGGCTTCCACAGAGATATACTGCAGTCCTTTGCATAATAACTCCAGCCTAAACCCATAGTCTTCAATGGCAGGCTTTAAACTGAAGTTACTCTACACAGGATAATTCCAGAGGAGCAGTCGTATTAGTCTGTTGCAGCAAAATCAAACAGAAGTCTAGTGGGACCTTTCTGGAATAAGTTCTTTCAGGTGCCAATAGACTTCTGTATATGAATGCAGGCTAAATTTTCTCTCTCATATTCATAACCTGTATCTGATTATTTCCCATTGTAGACATATGCCCAATTTAATGGTTTTCTATTTCTACATATTCCTACCCATTGAAAATATAACTCCTAGAGTGCAGAAAACACTAAACCACAAAATCGGTCTTTTGCCTATGGAAGGCAATAAACAAGCTCTTTTTCCCTTTCGCTGTCCACTTGCAGCTTTCTTATAGCGACCCAATAGAGTCTTCCAGGCGAGAGACTGAGAGGGTTTGCCGTTGCCTGCCTCTTCACAGAGATCCTGACTTCCCTGGTGGTCTCTCACTCCAAGTACTAACCATGGCCAAACCTGCTTAGCTTCTGAAGGCTGATGACAATAAGTTAGCCTGCGCTATCCAGTTGAAGGTAACTGGCACACTAGTCCACGAAAACTTCATACCCCAACAAAATCTTCCGGTCTGGATGCACAGATGGCCACCCGAAGATCACCAGTGACAGGTAAGCAACCTGTCTTTCCTTTACCTGCGGTGGGTGTTTCTCTGCTTTTCACAACTGACCCACACGGCTTAATCCTCTCTGCAATTTCCCCCTCTCTCACCCAGAACACAGTCGTGTACAGTAGAGCTGCTCATGCAGCAAGTCCCAAACAGGTTCGTGCCGAAACCAGCCTGTACAGGCAAAACCTAAACGCCACTGCTCTTTTCCTTCACCCGTCTGAAAGCGTGGACCGGGCCCCTTGCACACATCCCCCCTGGCCCCACTCCGGCTTCCCTGCTTCTTGAGCCCCCAAGGTCAGCCTGTACCCAGAACCGTCTCCCACCCGCATGACAGGGTCACAAAGCCGTGCCTACCGCCCTGGCTCTCCTTTGGGGTCCGTCTCTTCAACTCTGGCGGGGAAGACGTCGACCTCCCTTCAGCTAGGTGCTCTCATTGGGGAGCCGGCGAAGCTCCCCGCCGGCGGCTCTTGTCAAATCTCGTCGGCCTCAAAACCCAGCCTACGGTTCCCATCACCGTCCTCCTGTGAACTTCCCCAAGTCTCCGTAAAGAATCCCCCCCGCCCGGTCTTATCTCTAGGCTGTAGAAATCGTTTGAGGGTGGAGCGGAACAGGCCCGGCGAGGCTGCGCGTGCGTGCGTCGAGCCCGCCCTTTTTCCGCTGCGGGCCCTAGTGCTTAACGGGTTTGGTTCTCTGTCTCCTCGGAGCGCGGTGCTGCTGCAGGGCGCGGTTCTCGACCGGTCTGTGGAGACGACGGGACTCCCTCCCGTACAAAAAGATCGCCCCGTTAGTCTATTAGAACACAATAAAAGCCGCCCCGGCACAATACGTTCATAAAGAAAAGCTGAAAATGGCAAGCTAGCTAGCTTTTGCGTTTCAGAGCACCAATCCTCAGACTGAGAGACGAGAAAATGGTAAAAGGACAGCCACGGAGCGTAGGGCCGCATGCGATACGAGTCGGGAATTTAATTGCTTAAACCCAAAGGTCTTCGCCAGGTCATATAAAAGTTACAACAATGGCACAAAGCGTTAACCCCACCCGCAGAAATTCGCCTGTGCGCCGCATGAAACGATCTTATGGTGGAAGCTCGTTCAGGAAGCTCATTGCAGACTGCGCTAAATACAAACGACTACTTCAAGCTTTTTTATTTTTTAGACAGAAGGGAGAGCGATCATTCTTTATCCCGGTAAGATCAATTGCAATTAGCACAAGTCAACTTACTCTGCAAACCTGTCAGATCGTTCGGCGTATTCGGTGTTCAACTTCAGCTTTTCCTTACCTATCAAATTAAACCATTTTACTTTTCTTCTGGTCTGCTAACGACAACCGCAAACACCTTAAAAACAGACAAAAAGCAGCGTTTCAAAAGAAAAGGAACAGACTTAAGATCCAAGAAGAACCTGTCAAGATACTAACAACTAGTTAATTGAGTGGATACTTCTTGTAGCACAGTGACATCTACTGGATATACTGTGCAAACTTTGTTCTTAGATTCCCGTGAGGAAGCTGTGCAGGTCTGAAGCAGCACAACAAAGTTTGAGTCTAGTGGCACCTTTAAGACCAACAAAGGTTGCGGTCACACCTGCGAGATAACGTGGGGGGGAAGCGAGGCTATTTCCTCCATAGGAATTTGACCCGCATTTGCAGGATCACACAGTCCTGGGAGCTGCAGGGGCAGCCCGCCACTGCGTGATCAGACGCAACCACCGGTGAATTGAGTTTTTTTGCCACGTGTCCGATGCACTTCAACGGGGGATTGATAACTCACATCTCCACACTGAGTGCTCCCTATGCAGTGTGTGATGATGTGCGTACCGAAACGGGAAAAACAACGACATGGAGTCGGGATGGCCCCATCAGACCATCCCGCCATGAGAGCACGCTGGGCACGATCACACAGGGGAAAGTCCATTCCTGGCCCATAGCAAACCTATTTGCTATGGACTTTCCACGGTGTCTTTTTACTCTGCTTCTGCGGCGGAGCAAAACGGGTTGCTGATGGGTGCGGGGCGCTTCCCAGATGTTTGCGTCTGATTGTGCCCTTTTAATCCGCCCGGCATTCACACCTATGGCGTGGCTAATTGTGCATGTGATCGTGACCCAAGCAATGCTCCCTCTAAGCTGTGGAGTCTTGTGAGCAAAAATTCTACTTTGTGAGCTACTGGCATCAAAGTTGTGAGCAAGCAGTTTGGCTCCTGCATAAAACAGTTTGCTCTGGAGCCCTCCTTCCTGAGCGAAGACAAAAATGTGTGAGCTGGAGGCTAAAAATCTGTGAGCTAGCTCAGACTAACTCATTTTAGAGGGAACACTGGACCCAAGTTTTATTCATGGTATGAACTTTTGTGTGCAAGCAAAACTTCCTCAGATTCAGTGGGACAGAACCTCCTCAACCATTACATATAGGGGTGGGTGGGGGTTGTTGTCAGGAAGGGCAGCTTTGATATGGTCAGAACTGGCTGATATCTCCATTGTGTGCTTTCAACAACCTTTGAGATACTGTGAGATTCTGATGGCTCAGTGATGTACATCATGCTTTGCATGCAGAAACTCCTGGGTTCAGTTACTGTTGTCTCTTCAGGAGGGTGGCAGGATTCCAAAGACCCATGCCTCAGGTAGTGGTGCTGGTCAATGCGGGTGACAAGTTGCTGGTGCTGCTGAATCTGTTGGTGCTGCTGATGTGTGTGTTGTGAATTTATTTGTTCATGTTATTTATAGTCCACTTTATCATTGAGACACAGGTGGATTAAGTCAGTACAACTCACAGAACAGGGCATCCAATATGATTTGGGTTTCAGAAATCAGAAACAAGCTAGAAATCTGAAACAAACCATAAGCATTAACACAACATGTTAAGTGATGCAGAAATTACACAGCAGCAGCATACTTAACAGCAATAGCCAGTACATACTTATACACCAGGGGTCCCCAGCCTTCTTGAGCCGGTGGAATTCTGACACA
>NW_015167126.1:261635-273035 GCF_001447785.1 Gekko japonicus | reverse complement strand
AGGGATCCAGGAGCACTCCCAAACTCTGACCCTCCAGCGCAGGGACCAGTGAGGCCCCCCCAAAGGTTGGGAGTAGGATCCTCACCCCCAAACCGCCCCGACCCAGGCACAAGATTTTTATCTTCACTGGATTCAGATTCAGCCGACTCAGTCTGAGCCACCCAGCCACAGCCTGCAAAGCACCATCCAGATCATCTGGTCTGGAGTCCGACTGGCCACCTAACATCAGATAGAGTTGGGTGTCATCAGCATACTGGTGACATCCCAGCCCATACCTCTGGGCAATCTGGGCAAGGGGGCGCATGTAGATGTTAAATAACGTCGGAGACAACACAGCCCCCTGAGGCACACCACATTCAAGTGGGCACCTCCTGGACTGCTGTTCCCCTAGCGCCACCCTTTGTCCCCGACCTTGAAGAAAGGAAGCAAACCATTGCAAGGCGAGCCCCCTAATCCCCATGTCAGCGAGGCAGTGGGCTAGTAACTGGTGGTCGACCGTGTCAAACGTGGCTGACAGATCTAACAACAGCAGTACCACCATTCTGCCTCAATCCAGATGCCTCCGGAGGTCGTCGGTCAAAGCGACCAGCACCATCTCCGTTCCATGACCTGGACGGAAGTCGGACTGGAAGGCATCTAACATGGCAGCGTCATCCAGAAAACTCTGCAGCTGTATCACCACCGCCCTCTCAATCAACTTGCCCAAATAGGACAAATTGGAGACCGGCCAATAGTTAGCCAATTCAGCCGGGTCTAAAGATGGCATTTTTAAGAGAGGGTGGACCATCACTTCCTTGAGTGCCCCAGGGAATTGCCCCTCAGAGAGCAATTTAAAATGGGTCACGAAGGGTTTCAAGGTGCCCTAAGGGAGATTGTCAACAAGTCCCTCATTGAGGGACAGTTCTTGGGGGCACTCAAGGAAGCGATGGTCCGCCCTCTCTTGAAAAAACCAACCCTAGACCTGACCGAATTGGCCAACTATTGGCCAGTCTCCAATTTGCCTTATTTAGGCAAATTAATTGAGACGGCGGTGGCGATACAGCTACTGGGCTTTCTGGATGACACTTCCATTTTAGATCCCTTCCAGTCAGGCTTTTGCCTGGGACATGGGATGGAGACAGCACTGGTCGCCCTTACTGATGACCTCCGGAGGCATCTGGTTGGGGCAGTTCGGCAGTACTGTTGTTGTTAGACCTGTCGGCTGCGTTTGACATGGTCAACCACCAGTTGTTGACCCATCACCTCACCGATGTGGGGATACAGGGCTTTCCTTACAATGGCTTGCTTCTTTTCTCCAGGGTCGGGGACAAAGGGTGGTGCTAGGGGAACAGCAGTCCAGGAGACACCGGCTTGAGTGCGGTGTGCCTCAGAGGGCTGTGCTTTCCCCGATGTTGTTTAACATCTATATGCACCCCCTTGCCCAGATTGCCCAGAGGTATGGGTTGGGGTGTCACCAGTACACTGATGACACCCAGCTCTATCTGATGTTGGGCGGCCGATCAGACTCCAGCCCAGAAGATCTGAACCAGGTATTACAAGTCGTAGCTGGTTGGCTTAGACTGAGCTGGCTGAAGCTGAACCCAGCAAAGACTGAGGTCCTGTGCCTGAGTCAGAGTGATCTGGGGATGGGGGTCCCTCTCCTGACCTTCGACAGGGCATTATTGGTGCCAGCGCCGGAGGTGAGGAGTTTGGGAGTGCTCCTGGATCCTTCCTTAACCATGGAGGCCCAGGTAGCAGCCACTGCTAAGTCGGCCTTTTACCATCTTCGGCTGATCAGGCAGTTGGTTCCCTTCCTAGACCACAATGACCTGGCTACAGTGATCCATGCAATGGTCACCCCGAGATTAGACTACTGTAACGCTCTCTACATGGGGCTGCCCGTGTCACAAATTGGGAAGCTGCAGGTAGTGCAGAATGCTGTGGCCAGGCTTCTGATGGGTCTCCCGAGATGGGAGAACATCCGGCCTGTGCTGAAAGCACTGCACTGGCTGCCAATAGCATATCAAATTCGTTTCAAGATGCTGGTACTCACCTTTAAAGCCCTAGATGGCCAGGGTCTGACATACCTTAGGGACCACCTTTCCCCACACATACCCCAAAGAGCACTACGGTCGGGGTCACAACATCATCTAGTGATTCCAGGCCCCAAGGAGGCCAGGCTCGCAACAACCTGGGCCAGGGTCTTTTCTGTGGTGGCTCCTAACTGGTGGTACAAGTTCCCAGAGGAGATCAGGGCCCTGCAGGACCTTGTATAATATTATTATGAGCACTTTAATTGTAACATGACTGTTTTATTTTGCTTTTATATGTTTTTATATGCTTGGGCACATGGTGACTGTGAGCCACTCTGAGCCCGTTCACAGGGAGGGCGGGGTAGAAGTATAACAAATAAATAAATAAATAAATATTGGGGTAATATTAAGAAGGTTCTTTCTCTCTCTCTCTCTGCAAAAACTGCCCCTCTGCAGGAGGAGGGGTCTGACTACTAACAACATTACCTCAGTAATTCTTTCAGTAGCCTTAAAGCAGTTGGAGCATTGGAGTTGGCAGACAATGGCTTCCATAAGGGCCACCTCATGTATTTAACTTGTTTCCCATTCTCCCTCTACAGAGCTGAGGGTGGCATACCTTGCTCCATTGGGGACCCTAAATTGTGTGGGAAAGTGGCATAGAAATGCTTTGGAGAAATAAATGGATTTTGCCCCTCCTTATGAGATAGGTTAGGCTGAGGGATATAAAACCAGCCTATGGTCACCATAACTGAGGAGAATTTTGAACTCAAATGAGCTCATAGTTGAGGTGAGGTTAGAGCAAGGGAATTTTGATCACGCAGGGCTCTTTTTGTAGAAAAAGCCCAGCAGGAACTCATTAGCATAATAGGCCACACCCAACAGCAGGAACTCATTAGCATATCATGCCACACCCCTTCCAGCACAGCTCATTAGGACATTAGGCCACACCCCCATGTTACCAGAAGTGTGGTTATCCAGCCACACCCACCTTTTGCTTGTTATTCTGTTTATCTTGTTTGTTGTCAAAACCTAGGGTTTTTTTGTAGCAGGAACCCCTTTGCATGTTAGGCCACACACCCCTAACATAGCCAATCCTAATGAGTTTCTGCTGTTGGGTGTGGCCTATTATGCTAATGAGTTTCTGCTGGGCGTGGCCAACTTGAGAGCCAGCCGGAACTCCGTTCCTGTGCGTTCCTGCCCAATAATAGCCCTGTTGATCAGTATCTATTTCTAGAATATGCCTCAAACCTGAAAGAGTCAATAAAGCTAATGCATGTTATAAATAATTACTCTGGCATTTGCTGGTGAAGTCCTGATAAGGCCTTCAGGCTGAACATCTGTGAGGCATTGTGATATCTGTGTCAGTTTTTTGGAAAAAGGGGAAAGTGATTTGCTGTTTGGATATGATTTGTTTCTTTTCTTGTGAAAAATGTCGACAGTCATTCATGGGCAAATATATGTAGCTAAGAATTACTGGCTTGACTATTAGTAATTTTTGGCAAGTCTCCATGTTGAATATTTGGCCTTCCATTACAAAATGCTGACTGCCTAATTCAATGTCATACAGAAAAGTCTAATCACTATTTCATCACCGTTCAGCTGCTCAGGATGCATCCAGTGTCCAGCACATTTTGACTTCGCTGCTGGAAACTTGTGCGCCTACAATGTTCAAATGCCAATACTTTTCTTGCGTCCTTGGCTGGAAGCCTTTTCCAAATGAGCCCTATGGAGGGCAGCAGTGTGTGAACGTTTCTCCTGACTGACCTCCCTTGCTGGGCACAGAGAAATGTCAGTTCTGTTCAGCTTGCACTCTTGACACTTGACGACTTTTCTGCAGGGTTACATGCTTGACAGCTGTTCTGGGGTGGTTTTCTATCCCAGCCATCAGCCTGACTAGCCTCCTAAAGCCAATTACAGTCACAGGCAATTAATGACACCCGCCTCAAACGCTTATGGAAATGGTAGCATAATGTGGCAGATTAACATTAAATCCGTGACCTTTGGAAATATATACTTGCAAGGGGAGCTGAGGCCGAGACAGCATCAAAACAGATTCAATTAAGCTCTTAAGGAGTGACAAGGAAGACAGAGACTACATGCATATGTTGTTGCTGTTGTTGTTATTATATAACTAGCAGGTTGTTTTCAGCCTGATTTTTTTTCTGATTCCACTATCAACAGCTCTTTCCTAGCTGCTGAAACCATTCATTTAATATTCTTATTTATTGCTACTCATACAACAATGATCAGTTAATTTCTGACAAAATCTGGATATCATATTTGCATTCCTCCTTGCATTCTGTCCTTTCCTCAAAGGTATCAGGAAAGTGTTTGTTTATTTCGATGTTTATACCCCATGTCCCCTTCCCTGCATTGGGGATCCAAAGCTGTTCACAACATTGTTCTCGTCTCCTCCATTTTACCCTTACGATAACAACTCTGTAAGGATGAGAGGAGTAACTGGCCCAAGGTCACCCTGCAAGCATTCATAGCAGAGTGGGGATTTGAATCTGGGTCTTTAGGATTCTAGAATGGTGCTCTAACCACTGTATCATGCTGCCCGTCATGCCTGATTATCTCTTCTCCATTCTGTTTTCAGAACAGCTTAAAAGGTAGGTGAAAATGAGAGAGGCTGACTGGCCCAGGATAACCCAATGAGCTTTAAGTTAAATGTGGATTAGAACCTAGACCTGTGTCTGAGACACTAACTGCTATACCACCCTGCTATGCTGCTAGCATGGTAATGGACCCTGAAGTTAAATTACAGGAGGGGGAGGGCTGAACTGAGGGATAGATAAAAGGTATCCTGGGAAAATTGCATGTAAACACTGTAAATAATCCTCTTGGACACTCTGGAGTGTGTGTAATTGAATAGGGTTGGACAAAGTGGCAAGAATGTGACATCACCAGTGGGTCAGCTTCTTATATGAGTGAGGCTATCGGTCCAAGGGAAACACAGTCGTCTGCAGCCATTGGTGTATCAAGCGGAGAATGGAGAAAACAGGCTTTACATCCTTTCTCAGCCATGGAGGTTTCTTGTCAACTTTGTGCCAGTCACATTCTCTTGACCTAGCCTACCTCACAGGGCTGGTGTGAAGACTAACATTGATACATGCAGCTCTGTGTTCTTTGGAGGAAAGGTAGGATAAAATGAGACAGACAGGCAGAAATATAGAATCTACTGGCAGCAAAAGCCATGCAGTGCTCCACCCAGCCTCAGCTCCTTTGCTCTCCATGGCACTGTGCTTAGGGTTTTGGTACGTGGACTGTGAGGCCAGTTCCATTCCTTTTGCTTGTCCCAGTGCCATCAAATCTTAATCATACTCATTGATATATGTCTCCAGATACATTGGCTAAAATATATATGTCAAACTCGGTCTCTTAGTTTGCCATGATTTGTAGGGGGGAGGAAAATTCCTGAGGGTGTGTGTGAATGGCTGAGTGTGTGAACCACTCTATCGTAGGTGCCGTAACTCTTCTCAAGATACCTCCCTCCATCAGGGATGACCTTGAAGTCAAGGCTGTGCCTGCTTCATTTGGCTAGATAAGGGATCGATGTATCCACAGGTAGGGGGGATGTAGAAGCGCAAAGTGAGGCGGGACTTTGGCAGAGTGTGATTGGATGGACTGGAAAGGGGGGCATCGTTTGAACTGTCTGTATCTTTGGATTCTCCCACCAGAACCCCAGTTCTGACACGGTACAGGTCTGGCCTGGAACATGATTATTTCTCAAGAAACAAATCACTGCCAGAGAGTGTTGTTGAGAGTAACTTTGTCCAGGAGTCTGACAGTATATTTATTTATTTATTGAATTTATATCCTGCCGTTCCCAAACGAGCTCAGGTTGGGTAACATCAAAACATATAACAATAAAAACCAGTTAACACAATTAATCTAAAAACAACTAAAACCAAAGAACAGTTAATCATTTAAACAGTTAAAAGATGGCAAGGAAAATTCAGATCCCCCAGAAACCGGATAGATGATACTACAGGCACAGCTACATAATCCCAAGACTCCATATAGGTAGATGATCCAGATCGCCTCTGTGCAGGGCAGTCTCTATATGGGTTCTGTACAGGGAAGCCAACTAGCTGGGTGTCCACCATCTCAATTAAAAGCCTGGTGGAGCAGCTCCATTTTTCAGGCTCTGTGAAACTGTAATAAGCTCCGCAGGGCCCTGATTTCAAGTGGGAGCATGTTCCACCAGGTGGGGGGCAGGACAGAAAAGTCCCTGTCCCTAGTTGAGGCTAAGTGGGCATCCTTAGGGCCAGGGACGACCATGTGAGCAGCATGGGGACATTTTATCTTATGTGGTGGATTTGTAACAAAGCTAAGAAATTCTGGATACAAATACCTACATGAATACAGAATATTTTAAAAACTAACATACAAATGAAGCAGAAAGCTTTTGTTTTAGGAATGATAGACAGTCAGCATGAAAATAGTCATGGAACTTTGTTTTTGTATATGACTACAGCAGGGAAGTTTCTTTATGCACAGAACTGGAAATTGTCGAAAATACCTACAGTAGAAGAATGGTGGTTAAAGATCTTAGAATTTGAAGAAATGGCCAAACTTCCTTCCTTGATTAAGGAAAAGGCATTATCTACTTTTATTGCTAGCTGGAAGCCACTTATTGACTTTCTGCATGTAAAAAAATGATTTGATGATTTGTTGATTTGATGAGTAAGGAGAAGTTTGAATAACAGAGAAGAATATATATGTCTAATAAGGCCCCTGGCCTAGATGGGCTCCCTGCGGAGATACTGAAAGGCAACATTGATTGGTGGTCGTGCTCCTTAGCCCACCTGTTTACTTTGATTGATCAGTTTGGTATTCTTCCTAACTCCTGGCTGAGTGCTGTTGTCGTCCCGATTTTTAAGAAAGGGGATCCCAATAACAATGACAATTATAGACCAATTAGTCTGCTTTCTGTTTTGGGGAAGCTATACACTAAACATTTGCTCGTCAAATTAACTAAATGGTTGGCAGACCAGAATCTCCCCAGGCGAGAACAAACCGGCTTTACAGCGAATCAATCCACTCTTGATCATTGTACCACTCTAGCTTTTCTAGCTGAAAAGTACTCCTGTCATCTGCATAGTAAGCTTTATGCAGCTTTTGTGGATCTCCGCAAAGCCTTTGACTCTGTCAATAGATCTTTATTGTGGGATAAACTTCTTAAATTGGAGATCGACAAGCGCCTCTTATTATTGATTCGGAAACTGCATATGTCCAACTTCCCAAATTAAACATGACTGCAGTTCCGGTTTGGCTTTATGTGGACGATGCGGTTATCCTCTCCTTTACTAGGATCGGTCTTATACGCTCTTTATCTGAGTTTAATGTCTATTGCCTTCGGAACTGCCTTTCCATTAATTTTGACAAGACAAAAATATTGGTTTCCTCTAATTCATGGAAATGCAACCGTTGGTCAATTGCGGGAAGAGAAATACAGCAGGTAAAATCTTTCCGGTATTTGGGAGTGCTATTTTGTTACAATCTTAGCTGGTGTTTGCATAGCGAACACTCCTTGGCTGCAGCCCTGATTCAGTTTTTTTTCCACAAGGGCAACCAATTTGTATTGGCTGTGCTTAAGATGTTCCAAGCGGCTGTTATATCTCATCTGCTATACAGGGTTCCTATCTGGATTCAGTCTTTTACTAGGAGAGTTGAGAGCATCTACTCCACTTTTCTGCGCAGGATTCTTGGTGTTTCCAACTCAGTGTCGCTTTTTGCCCTTTATAAGGAGCTGGCTCTCCACTTGATAGAATCCCGGGCTTGGATTATTATGATCAACTATTGGCTTCGGCTCCACTTTCGATCTCCTCCTGCTAGCCTAATGGTCCAACTTTTAGCTGACCCCTATACATCAGAGTGGTCACAGGCCATAGTGAAAAAGGTGGGTACCCTAGGTATTGATCTGGAACCCCTCTATAACTGTGGTGAGGTAGCAATCTTGCAGGTGGTAAGGAGGAGAATTTGGGATATAGAGGCGCAGATCATTAATGCCGGTAGTCTTGGAGTTTGTTCTCCCTATTCATTACCCCTCCTCCCCTTGCCATACCTCCATGGTACCATATATCGCTAATTTGACAATTCCAGTTTTTTTGGGGGGGGGTTATGCTTGCAAGGTTCAACCTTTTCCCCTCAGTAGTGGTCTCCGGTAGATACAGGGGTGTGCCGTACAAGGATAGACTTTGTAACTGTAATCTTGGGGAACCTGATTCTATCACCCATATTCTCTTTCGCTGTGCTAAATATTTCACTATGCGCAATGTTTTGATTCGCCCACTTCTCCCTGTGCAGAGAGATTTTCTGGATAGGGATTTAAATTTCTTTCTAGCAGACAAGAGTCCAGCAATAACACTATCTGTCGCTGAATTTTTGACTTATGTATGGAAGTCAAGAGTAGTACTTTGTAAATCTCGTAAACCATGTTAGGATTGCTTTGTATTTTGAGATATTGGGAATATTGGTTGACGTTGTTTTAGTACTATCCCTTACATTTTGCCTTTGTTCTGGTTTATCTGTGTTATGCCAATAAAGGTTTTCTGTTCTGTATATATGATTGGTTGGTGTATTGGTCATGATATTAGCGTATATAGATGTGTGTAAATTTTTGATTTAGCAGTAAGTGATTGTATTCAGCTTTGTGGTGGAGAAAATTTTGTATGTTCCTCTGACTCCCTTTTTAAAATTTCTTTTCTGTAACATCTTTCTTCATTTTTATTCTTACTTATGAAAATCTCAATAAAAAGTTGAAATGAAAAAAGATTGATCTTACTGTCTCAAGCTCACATATTTTACTCTCTCCCATTCCAAAGTCCTGACCTATTAGGCTCACGGCAGCCTAATACAGTAGTCTCCATTCTTCATTGTCTTCAGTGGTTCCCTTCCCTCTGCCCCCTGCAGAATATTGTCTCCTCCACATGGGATTCCCAGCTCTGAGTTGGGAAATCCCTGGAGATTTGAGGGGTGGAGCCTTAGGAGGGTTGAGTTTGGAGACAGGAGGGATTTCAGCAGGGATATGATGTCATAGAGTTCGCCTTCCGAAGATGCCATATTGTCCAAGAGAACTGATCCCTATAATCTGGAGATCAGATGTAATTCTGGAAGAATTCCAGTTGATACCTAGTGAACTCCATGGGGTGTAGCAGGACCCATAAGATTGCCCTGGCCAAAGAGAAAAGTCCATTCAGATTTGATTAGCCAACGGCTGCCCAGCCATGGCATTATGCCTTCTCTGCTGCTGTAGGTCATCAAGAATAAAAACTACTTGTGAGGCAATTGGATGCTGAAAACTGTGCATAGGTGATATATTTTGTGTGTAAGTGATATAATTTGGAAGGGATATGTTTAGACATCTGTGATGCCTACCATTTTATTTACTTAAAGTCTTATAATATCAGCAAAGGTAAATAAATGGCCAAACTAATCAAAGCAGCCATTCCTTTCCCCACTCAAAGTGTTACACGGGGTCATCTGAAGTATTCTCCTCAGGGTAGTCAGAGCCCTGCTCCATAGGTTCTGCATGGTTGCCACCGAGAATGCAAGAGGCAAGGGCATAATTCCTCACAGCGAGTCATTTGCATGAAAGGGCTTCCTAAATTAGAGAGCATAAGGTGGTTTCACAGGAAAGAAGGCCTTGTCTTCCTGCAAATAACTATTTTAAGGAAATGATTTAAATGACATTATAGTACTGCAGGAAAAAAAGTAAAACAGAAGAGGGTGGGGAGGACCAAAGGACCTCTCAAGGAATCTCAGTAAAACATTGCAATCCAGTCCTGCTACAGTTTGTAAAACTGCAGCGCAACCAGCGATTTAAGAGGAAGGCTCATTGTTATGTATCTGTAAGCACTGCGTTCAGCCAAGCTGCCGTGCCCTCTGACTCAGGGTCCCCTTGGAGCTGTAGCTGGTGGCAGCTCAATGTCCTCAGGCCTCAGATGCTTGATTGTAGAGTTGATACCCGACATTGTCCAGCCATGGAGGCAGATGGTGAGGAGAAAAATATTCCTGAACCTTTCGAAAATATACCACCCGAGAGTCTCACAAGGGAGGTAGCTAAAACTGGAAAAATAATGTAATAGAATATTTTATTTTACACAAAAGGCTTGAGCGCTGGGAAGGATGCCATTGCTGATAGGGCAGTTTTGGCTGGGTGCCCTGTTATTCTGCTTGGTATAATGAGGACATGCATTGCCAATGGCACTTTGTTCTCAGAATTAAATCTGAAACAAAATTTTGTGTCCCACACCGCAAAACACCCCAAACAATAGTAAAAAGGGACCATAACTAGGATGGCAAAAGAATGTAGCATTTCTGACTCAACACTGCTGCAATAAAGTATACTTTTTTCCTCCTTAGTTTTTGTATTTATTTATCTTCCAAAGATGACAATCTGAGTGTTGTGGGTAATGTAATGCTGTTTTTTAGTCACTGGGTGGCACTATTAATAGTTGTTGCAGTCTGGACTGCCAGTGTGATTAAGATTGGTGGACTCTAATCTGGATAATTTGGTTGGATTCCCCACTCCTCCACATGAAGCCTGCTGGGTGACCTTGGGCCAGTTACAGTTCTCTCAGAGCTCTCTCAGCTCCACCTACTGCACAAGGTGCCTGTTGTGGGGAGAGGAAGGAAAGGTGATTGTAAGCTTCTTTGAGACTCATTCAAGTAGAGAAAGGGGGGGTATAAAAACCTACTCTTTTTCTTGTTGTTGTAGTTTGGATTGAGGTTATTTAAATCTTGCTTTTTCTTCGCAGGGGTCCACAGTGGTTTACAACATCATCCCCC
Source organism: Gekko japonicus (assembly GCF_001447785.1). Classification (NCBI taxonomy): domain Eukaryota; kingdom Metazoa; phylum Chordata; class Lepidosauria; order Squamata; family Gekkonidae; genus Gekko; species Gekko japonicus. Next base: position 262,227 of record NW_015167126.1, on the reverse strand, counting down.
TTCCTCCATTTTATCCTTGCAACAATCCTGTGAAGTAGGTTAGGCTGAAAGACTGATGGTCAAAGGTCACCTGGTGAGCTTCCATGGAATTCAAACCTGGGTCTCCCAGATCCCAGTCCAGCACTCTGTCCACTATACCATGCTAGGGTTGCCAAGTGGCCTGGAGAAAAAATGTCCTTTAAAGGTTTACTCGGTGTTATTTCCCATGTGCTATTATTTATTTTCATAAAGCAGCAGGGGGAAGTAGACAGCAGTGGAGAATGAGATTTTCCCCTCCCCTATGAGTTCCTTTTGGTTCTCCACTTGTTCAAGTCTGTTGATGACTACTAACATCCACGCCTGAAATGCTCAGAGCCTATCCAGTCCAAGACCCATAAGCAGGCTTCTTAAACATAACGCTATGGTTATTGTTTCATATCGATGATTAACCAAGCCTAGAGACATTTAAAAAGTTATCAGGAACATTTACTATTTTGTCCAAAGCTGACTAAAATGATGAATTTTGAATGAAATTAACCAACTGTAGGCTCCGGTCGCCGGCTCCCTTCCCCCCACCCCCCCACTACAGGCCCGGCGATCTGAGCCTGTAGGC
>NW_015167126.1:256461-260474 GCF_001447785.1 Gekko japonicus | reverse complement strand
CCTCCCACCCACCCTACCTTTCTAGGGTCTCGTTGTCTTCCTCCACAACGGGCTTTGCAGCTAGTAATTTTATAAATCTCTATCATGTCCCTCCTTAGTTATCTCTTTTCTAAACTGAGGTCCCAGACTCTTCAGCCTTTCCTCATAGGGGAGGTGCTTCAATCCCCTAATTATCTTGGCTGCCCTCCTCTGTACTTTTGCCAGCTCTGCAATGTCCTTTTGGAGATACAGTGACCACAACTGGACACAGTATTCTTCAGCCTTTCCTCATAGGGGAGGTGCTTCAATCCCCTAATTATCTTGGCTGCCCTCCTCTGTACTTTTGCCAGCTCTGCAATGTCCTTTTGGAGATACAGTGACCACAACTGGACACAGTATTGCAAATGAGGCCGCACCATAGAGCTATACAGGGGCATTACAATATTGACTGTTTTATTTTCAATCCCTTTCCTAATAACCTCTAACATAGAGTTTGCCTCTCTCTTTTTTTACCACTGCAGTGCACTGGGTTGACACTTTCATTGACACTATGACCCTGAGATCTTTTCCCCTCTCTATCTCAACAAGTTCAGACCCCATTAACCTATACTTGAAGTTGGGATGTTTTTTGTCCCAATGTGCATCACTTTACACTTACTAACGCTGAACTTCATTTGCCACATTGTTGCCCACTCAGTTTGTGGAGGTCTTCTTGAGAGCCAGTTTGGTGTAGTGGTTAAGTGCACAGACTCTAATCTGGGAGAACCAGGTTTAATTCCCCACTCCTTCACTTGCAGCTGCTGGATGACCTTGGGCAAGCCATAGTTCTATCAGAGCTGTTCTTGAAACAGCAGTTTCTCTAATAGCTCTTTCAGCCCCACCTACCTCACAGGGTATCTGTTGTGGGGAGGGGAAGGGAAAGGAGTCAGTAAGCCACTCTGAGACTCCAAGTGAAGGTCAGGGTGTAAATCCAATCTCTTCTCTTCTTTTTCTTCTTCTCTTGGAGCTCTTCACAGCCAGCCTCAGTTTTCACCATCCTGAATAATTTTGTGTCATCTGCAAACCTGGCCACTACACTACTCACCCCAAGTTTCCGATCATTTATGAAGAAATTAAATATTACCAGCAGGGCTCTAGTCGGGGGGGAGCTCTCAGGTACGGAGCTCCGGAAGAGAACCTCTAGGGGGCGGGGCGGTCACGTGGTGAAGCCCCGCCCCCTTCTTTACCCCGCCCTCTGCTTCGATCCTCATTCCGTTTGGGAATGAGGATGAAGCAGGAGGGTAAGTAGCCGGGCCTCCTGACACACTTCCGGTGATGTCAGGGGGTGTGGCCTTCTGTCACTTCCGGTGATGTCAGGGGGCGTGGCATATGCAAATAAGTTATGCTAATGAGTTATGCTAATGAGCTCCGGCAGCTCTTTTTCTACAACAAGACCCCTGATTACCAGCCTCAATGCCGATCATTGTGGGACCCCAATGCTTACTTTGCTCCATTGTGAGAACTGTCCATTGATTCCTACTCTTTGCTTCCTGCCATTTAACCAGTTTTTAATCCATACGAGAACCCATTCTCTTATCCCTTGTCTGCTAAGTTTACTCAGGAGTCTTTGGTGACGTACCCATTCAAAAGCCTTTTGAAAGCCCAGGTATATAATGTCTACTATATCACCATTGTCTACATGCTTGTTCACTTTCTCAAAGAACCCCAAAAGGTTGGTGAGGCCGGACTTCCCTTTGCAGAAGCCATGCTGATTTTTCCTCAGCAGGTTTTGTCCCTCTATGTGCCTAACAATTTTTTGATTACAGTTTCTATTAATTTGCTTGGGACAGATGTTCAGCTAACTGGCCTGTAATTTCCTGGTTCACCTCTGGATCGCTTTTTAAAAATTGGTTGACATTTGCTACTCTCCTGTCTTCTGTTACAGCAGCTGAATTTAGTGATTGGTTACAAATACAGGTTAGTAGATTATCTTGTCCGGTTTTGAGCCATCCTGACGAAAAGGGGGCGAAAACCCCACCTGGAAAGGGGGGGAGAAGGCACGCACCCGGTGGTCGAAAGGAGGGACGTCAATTGTTTTTTTCCAAACAGCCTCAGATCTGTGAACAGTCCAGAGTTACTTCACTCTTGACATGTTTGGAAGTTTGTGCTAATTTCTCTCTCAGTACTTGCGCACCCCTTCCACGGCACCTGAGCCCGGCTTTATCCTCCCCGGCTGTTATAGAGGGCAATCTGCCTTTATTCTCTCCTGGTGCGTACCTTGCCCTCCCACAATGGTTCCCAAGCCACCCGACCAACCCCTCCTCCTCCAGAATACTCTTTCCTCCTGCCTTGGAGGGCCGGCAATCCTCTTGGGGGACCTTTCCCTGTCGCTGTTCCTCGTCCTGATGCCAGACCCTCTTCCCTGGGAACTTTCCCTCTTTGTCTCTGAGAGCCACACTTCCTCCAAGTGACCCCCTGTCCCTTCCTGGTGCTTCGGGAGTAGAAAGGAGGGGTGAGGGAGCAACCACCTCCTGACATATCTATCTTACATCTGAGTTCCTTAAGGACTCTTGGGTATATGCCGTCAGGACCTGGAGACATGAGTTTTTAATTTCCCTAATAGATCTAGAACTTATTCTCTGGTCTCCTCAATTTGGCTGAGTTCTTCAGCCTCCTTTCCTAAAAATAGGGGCTGTGGCATGGTTATGTACCCCACACTTTCCACAGTGAACAGAGATGCAAAAAAGTCATTGAGCTTCTCTGACATCTCCCCATCTTCCTTTAGCAATCCCTTTATTGCTTTGTCATCCAAAGGCCCCACTGTTTCTCTGGCTGGTTTCCTGCTCTGGATATATTTTTAAAATGTTTATTGTTTGTCTTGATGCCTTTAGCAACCCACTCCTCAAAATCTCTGTTCGCATGCCTCATTATTGACTTACATTTCTTTTGCCAGAGCCTGTAGTCTCTCCAATTCATTGGAACAGACCTTCGACTTTACTTTTATAGCTTCCCTGACTTGTGTTGTTAACCATGCAGGCCTTCTTTTAGTCTTGCCACTGCCTTTCCTAACCTGTGGGATGCATTCTACTTGGGCTTCAATTAAGGTGGTTTTAAATAGCTTTTAAGCATCCTCTAGGGATTGGACTGTCTTGTGTTTCCTCTTCATTTACCTTTTATTACTATTTCCCACATTTGTGTAAAATTCCCTCTTTTGAAATCAAATGTTACAGATTTGGACTTTGGGGGTAACTTTCCATTGACCTGATGGTGAACTTAATAGCATTGTGGTAATTGAGCCCAACCTCTATATCTCTCAGCAGGTCTTGAGACCCACTCAGAACCAAGTCCAAGATCACTACCCCTCTGGCTGGCTCTGCGACCAACTGTTCCAGTGCACAGTCATTTTTGATGTCTAGGAATTTCATTTGTACAGCATGACTCGAGCACATGTTTACCCAATCAATGTGAGGGTAGTTGACGTTTCCCAGTATAATAACATGATCTTCTGTAGTCACCTCCCTTATTTCCTTTTCCATCTCAAGATCAACATAACAAGAAACCAAAAACACAGAATAGCATACTAGGGACATTAAAACGAAGAGATATACAATAGTATAATTGCCCTGTTGACATTTATGATGGCATAATTTGGGTGAATTGTACCTGAAAAGCATGCACTTCTTTTCTATTTCTTATGCATCCCCAGACAAGAAACATCACCTTTCAGCTCAGGTATTGGAATTTCTAGGTGAAAGATAATTATCGAAGCAGAAAGAATATTTCCCCATGTTCTCTTAAGGGGGTAGTCAGGAAAGAGAAATTGCCATTCTTGCAGCTCTTGTCTGCTCTTGCCTACCTAGAGACTCTTAACCTCTTTACTGCAATGTGGATATATGCCACACGTCAAAGTTTATTGCCCCTCTGGTGCCGTGTGTGGAACACATAGTCTTGCCATTTGGCTGGCCCCTTTTTGTAACTGTAATGTTGCGCACAGTGGGGAAATTCTCTCAGTCGAGCAATGTTGTACCCTGCGCTCTGACTCAGCTGTAGTGTGG
>NW_015167126.1:229783-256296 GCF_001447785.1 Gekko japonicus | reverse complement strand
GGGTGGCTGCAAGCCACCGGGCCTCGCTTCAGAGGAGGGAGAGACCAGCGAGGCCCGGCCAGCTACCGCCGGCCCTCCCTTCCGAGCCACGGGGGGGGACTCGCTTCGGAGCGGGGGGGAGGAGATTGAGCCGGGGGTGGAGGGAGGTGGAGGAGACGGGGGGAACTGGCGGGATGGGGGGGGACTTACCTCCTCCTCCTGCTTCCTCCTCTTCCTCATAGGTGTGGAGCTCCCTCCCCCCCTCCCGCAAGTATCGCGGGTCCCGCCCCTTGTTTGTTTTATTTGTAAAAGATACCATCACTGAGCTAATGATGTGCACTTAGATAGGCAGCTGATTTGTACTGACTAGGGCCTGTCAAGGCCCTCCTCAAAGCCCACTTCTGTAACACCTCCACTGGATTGCCACATTATGCCTGGGCACAAAGCCTGGGCACTAAATAGAAAGGTTCATAGATGTATATTTTGGACTACCTAACTCTTCTCAGATGCTAACAGTTGCAATATGTTATGTAAATAGTAAACTAGCATGGTGTAGTTGCAGGGGTGGCCAAACTTGTTTAACATAACAGCCACACAAAATAAACATCAGATGTTTGAGAGCCGCAAGACATGAACAAATATCACACACACATTTTTATTGAAAAATATGCAAATATGCTTTTCATTAACATTACATTAGACTGTGTGAAAGAGCGTCATGTGGCTCCCGAGCTGCAGTTTGGTCACCCCTGGTGCAGTGGTCAGAGCAGCAGACTCTATTCTGGAGAACCGGGTTTGAGTCCCCTCTCCTTCTCCACGTGAAGCCTGCTGGGTGACCTTGGGCCAGTCAGAGTCCTCTCAGAACTCTCTCAGCCACACCAACCTCAAAGGGTGCCTGTTGTGGGGAGAGAAAGGTGATTGTAAGCTGCTTTGAGACTCTTCAGGGGAGAGAAAAGTAGGGTATAAAAACCAACCTCCTGCTGCTGCTGATGTCCCCTATCCTACCACTCCTCTGACCATTTCTAAAAAAATTAAAATATTTGTACCTCACCTTTACTTTTGGTTCCACTTTGAAGCCTTCCTCCCGTCTAAGGAGGTTTCTTCCATCTTAAGTGGCTCTTCAGTTGGAGAAAGAGACGCTTAAGTTGGAGGAAGGCTCCTGAGGCTGGAGGAAGGCTACTTGGGGAAGAGTTGACTCCATTCCACCATTGTTATAAGGAAGGGACATAACTCAATGTCAGAGCACATTTTTATGGCTAATCCCCAACATAGCTAGTTAAATATTCTTAAGTGCCCTGAGACTCCTTTGGGTAGTGAAGGGCGGGGTATAAATCCAATCTCTTCTCTTCTTCTTCTGACCTGGATAGCTCAGGCTAGCCCAATCTTATCAGATCTCAGAAACTTACCAGGGTTGGCCCTGGTGACTGTTTGGATGGGAGACCACCATGGAATACCAGGGTTATGGCAAGGAGGCAGGCAATGATAAACCACCTCTGAATTTATGGGGTCACTATAAGTCAGCTGTGACTTGAGAGCAAAAAGAAAAGAGGGGCTGAGGAAGATCTCTACTTGAAACCTTGGAAGGCTGGCGCCAGACAGACCTAGTATAGATGGCCCAGAAGGTCCAACTCAATACAAGGCAGTTTCTTATGTTCATATTGGTTAATGATTCAATGGGTGAGGTCTGTAATTGTCCTCTTGTGTGCTGAAGATGTGGTTTGTGGAAGGTATCTGAGGTTATATTACCACTGCTTCTCCTCTTGGTATACTCTCTGGCCTCCTTACATGGAACACACTATAAACTGGCTGCTGTGACTACTCAGGTGATTTGGCTTTCTAGACAAAGGCCCTGTTCATACGAGCCCATTTGGGCTGGGAGCGGGACGGAACGGGGGCGGAGCAAACCGGCGCGATCCCACCTCAACATCTGGGGAGCGTGCCGGATCCGTCCCGGATCCGTCCCTACCGGCGAAAATGCGCAGTAAAAAAGAACCACCTACCTAGGTGGTTGTAACCGTTGGAGCGCCGCAAGCTGGGCCGTGGGATCGGCCGGCTTGTATTTGTGCTGGTGCTTCCCGCCCCCCTGCCGTACTGCGCATGCTCGAGCATGCGCAGTTCGGCAGCCTCCCCCTCCCAGCCGACTCTTCCTCCCCGGCATCTGATCGTGCCGGGGAGTGACGCGCCGTGGCTCCGGGGATCTGTGGGATCCCGCCGCGGCGTTCCAACTTTGGTGCGGCTCACATTTACCGCAGATCAGCCCTCCGTTTCCCTGCCGTGTGGCAGGGACCATAGACAGTCTAGCCTACAGATCCCTTCCAGTTGTACAGGGTTATTATTTCCCCCATCATTATGAGAGAGCATTCACTACTGTAAGCATGTATAGTGCCCATCTTTATGAAGGTTCTAGGAAATCAGTTCTTTGCCATAGAGATTTAGTATATTTCCAAACATCAGTATGCATACACTGAGTTCTAATTACGTCCCAGGTCTCCACCCCAATTTCTGCAATAGAGTAATTCCTGAAACTGAACAATTAATAAATAATGATCACATCTGTATTGATCGGAGAATATACTTTGTAGTTGGTTTTTTTTAGAAAAAAGAAACACGGCAACTTGCAATCGCCTCCTGTCTCCCCTGAGGTCTAGTTCCAGCTCCAGCAAAGAGACAGCCTTTCGATTTAAGGATGGTCTCATTAACAGACAATTAAGTGAGGTCACTGATGAGGGGCCAGAAAGGAAAAGTAAGAAGATGCAATATTGGAGCAAATGAACCAAATCCTGAGGGTGACTTTGCAGAGGACGTTTTTTGGAAGGTTATCGAACATTGTCATGAAGAGTTTGAGACTTCCTTACATCTGTCTTATGAGCCTTTCTTTTGCATATCTTTTTTTTTCCTTCCAGGGCTAATAAGCACAGGCTGGCTATGGTTTTCATTAGCAAAACTATGCAGGGTCGAAAGTATGGTTGCCAACTCGAGCCTGAGATATTTCTGGAGACCTAGGGGCAGAGCCTATGGAGGGGAAATTTGGAAAGTGATTTCACCTGGATTCTGCAGTAAACCATGGAGTTTGCCCTCTGAGACTACCATTTTCTCTGGGCAATTGACCTCTGTAGTCTGGAGAACAGTTGAAGTTCCAGGAGAACTTCAGGCCTCAGATGGAAGTTGGCAACCGTAAAGTTAAGCCCCCCCCCATATAGCACCAGTTTTATTAGGGCTCTGTGTATGTATTTGTTTACAAAAGGCTAGGAAAATCTGACCAGTGTGTCATCTCATTAGAATACTCTGAACGGTTGTTACATTTGCAAAAATTTTGTGCACTACTGGGATCCTAGTGAACATCAAAGCACAGAGACCATTTATCCCAAAAAAAATTCCATCCAATCCCCACATGGCACATTTTAAAATTTTTATTTTCAAACTTCGGGCCTGTTTTTCCCCCTGCATGCAGGGAAACATTTTATTAAAACCAATAAACACATATCAGCTTAATATAGCTCAATCCAAATTGGCCATCTACAGCAACAGCACAGGAGGTTTAAGAAAAAGCTCTGCTCGAAAGGACCATCTGGCACATGGATGAGCAGTTTGCACCCCGAGCAGCCAAGTCCAGAACATCAGAGCCAGGGCTGGTTCCAGTTTTTGGGAGTCCCCAGGCAAAGAGTTCCCCCCCATCCCTCCTCAGCCCACCACCAGGCACTCATGCCTTCCTTCCATCCCACCCACCAACATGTCTCCCACCAGCGTGGGTGTCTTTCCCTTGCTTGCTCACAAGCACCCCCATTGACCATGTTCACAGCTGCCTGCAGACCTTTCCCCAGTGGCACTGCACAGTGCTTGCAGCAGGAAGCATGGGCGTTAAAGCGCTGGCAAGTAAGTGGGAAGGGGGTGCTGGCAGCAAAGGGCACTACCAGAAACGCTGGGCCCCTGCAGCTGCCTCACCTCAGGGTGTGCTGATGCAAGCCTTGATCCGAGCAATCACTGAAAGGGGGCTGTGGCCATCCTAACCCCCAATGAGAAGTGTAATGTATTGAAACGTTTACATGAATCACCTCATAGGGCTCCTATGTTAAGCTTCGAGCCATACCAGGGCTCCTCTGAGCGAACTTCCTATTGGTCGCTTCGTAACAGCGACCAATCAGAACATACCATTCCCTAGGAGGGAAAGACTCCCATTGGTCCTTAACTAAGCAATCTCATTGGTTGTTAATTGTAAATAGGCGTGGCTACATTAGCCCGGTTATGTTTAAAAGGAGCATAAGCTCCCACTGTTTTCTGTTCTGGTTTCTTACTGAGTTGAGTGCTTGTTCGTTACTTCCAATAAAGCTGAATCACTTGCTGAATCACTCTAAGAGTCCTTTGTTAGCGCGATCTAACAATTGGCGACGAGGATGGGATGTTAGAGCAGGTAGGCAGCCCTGCGGACATCCACACTTCGGACTCGGAAGAAAGCGGGCAGAGCACAGCAGCCGATCCGGCGGAGGCGCCACCAGCTCCGGTGCCCAAGTCTCCCCCGATGGCTGGAAGCCAGAAGTTCGAGTGCTTCGAACCCTCCTCAGAAGACTGGGACTCCTACCTGTCCAGGTTCGAGTTCCATCTGGAGACCCACGACATCACCGATGAGGCGAAGAAACGAGCATGCCTCCTGAGTTCCTGCGGGAAGGGGACCTTCGACATAGCCAGGTCGTTGGTGGCCCCAACTGATATAAAGACTGTCACCTACGCTGACATCACGGAGAAGCTTAAGGCTCACTATTCTCCACAACCGTCGGAGATCGCCTGCCGGCACGCTTTTTACAAGCGGAACCAGGCCGGAGGCGAGACCATCGCAGATTTCGTGGCGGCCCTTCGCAAAGCCGCACGGCCATGTAATTTCCACAACGTGGAGGAAGCCCTCAGAGACCGTCTCGTCTGCGGTCTCAAAGATGAAAGGCTGCAACAGAGGCTGTTCGCCCGCACCACCCTGACCTGGGCAGTGGCCTACGAAGAGGCCGTGGCCGCGGAAGCAGCGGAGAAGTCCACGAAGGAGGTCCGCCAGCGGGTGGCAGAGCCCAGTATACACGCTCAACGAGACAGCGAGGGCGAAGACGCGGATGATGACGTCAACGCGGTTCGAGGCAAGCGGACCCCAGCGAAGACTACCAACGTCAAGCCTTGCTCCGGTTGTGGCGGGAAGCACCAGCGCGGCTCCTGTTGGGCTCGTGATGTCGACTGCAGAGCGTGTGGGCGGCGTGGTCATCTGGCCAGAGTCTGCAGATCAGCGAAGAAGGATCCCTCAACTAACAACCGGTCAGCGCAGAGGGGCACTCCAGTCAGCACCCAAGGCAAGACCCGTTCCTCAGCATCGGAAGCAAGCTGCCAGTTGACGGCGACCTTGTCGAGCGCATCGGCCGTAAATCGCACCAGCAGCCAGGGCAAGATCACCGTGACTCCACTCCTCGACGGCCGACCCTGTACAATGGAGGTGGACTCAGGATCGTCCGTGACGGTGATTTCTGCCGCGTCCTGGCGCCAGTTGTTCCCGAACCGAAGCCGGCGGCGGCTCCAGCCTGCGGGAACCAGAGTGTCCGACTTCCAGGGCAACCGAATTCCCTTGGCCGGACGGGACTCTGTTACTGTTGAGTATAAGGGGAAATGTGTTAAACTGTCATTCCTGATTGCAGAGGGAGACCGGGTTAACCTGCTAGGGTTAGATTGGTTTGAGCCATTGGGCATCGGTATTTCTGGGATTAACAGGATGTCTGAAAATAAATGGGGCATGCTGTACGACCTGTTCCCTGATGTATTTGCCGAAGGGTTGGGAAGGTACAAGGGCCCCCCGGTTGCGTTTGACTTAGATCCGTCAGTCAAACCTATTAGGTTGAAGTATCGGAAAGTACCTGTGTCTCTCAAACATAAGGTGGAAAAAGAGATTGACAAACTAGTTGAGCAAGGGGTTTTAGAGCCAGTACCATACAGCAAATGGGAGACCCCGATCGTAACCCCTGTCAAATCAGATGGGTCCATACGACTATGCGCCGATTACAAATGTACGATTAACAAGGCGCTGCAGCAACATTCGTACCCGGTCCCGGTAATAAGCCACATTTTGGCTTCCCTGGGGGGTGGCAAGATTTTCGCCAAATTTGACCTGGCCCAGGCATACCAGCAGTTGCCTGTCACCCCGGAGGCTGCCGAGGCCCAAACAATTGTAACCCACCAAGGGGCTTTTAAAGTGAACAGGCTGCAATTCGGGGTCAACGTAGCACCTGGGATTTTTCAGGGCCTCATGGAACGTCTACTAAGGGGGGTACCTGGCACAGTGCCCTATTTTGACGACGTGCTGATTGCGGGCGGGTCTGAACAGGAACTACTGGACCGGGTTAAAGAGGTCCTCAGGCGTTTTCAAAATGCCGGCCTCAGAGTTAAGCGCTCAAAATGCACGCTCGGGGTGGAAAGTGTGGACTTCCTGGGGTTTCGCATTGACGCAGAGGGAGTCCACCCCACGGATGAGAAGGTATCTGCAATCCAAAACGCCCCCAGGCCGGTGAGTAAGAAGGAGCTCCAATCCTTTTTAGGACTCCTGAATTTTTATCATGCGTTTTTACCGCATAAGGCATCAGTGGCGGCCCCTTTGCACGCGCTTTTGCACAAGGAGGCAAAATGGAAGTGGGGGCAGGCCGAGGAAAAGGCTTTTGTGGGAGTCAAGGAGCTGCTGACATCTAATGCCGTACTCACGCATTATGATGAACACAAGCTCCTGGTGTTAGCTGCTGACGCTTCACCGTTTGGAGTAGGCGCAGTTTTAAGCCATCTGATGCCTGATGGGAGCGAAGCGCCTATCGCTTTTTATTCTAGATCACTATCTGCGGCAGAGCGGAACTATGCCCAGATAGACAAGGAGGGTCTGGCGTTGGTAGCGGCTGTCAAAAAGTTCCATGATTTTATTTTTGGCAGACGATTTTTGCTGGTCACTGACCACAAGCCGCTACTGGGGATTTTTGCGCCCGATAAGCAATTGCCAAACATCATGTCCCCACGCATGCTTAGATGGGCGATATTTTTGCAGGCTTATGATTTTGACTTAGAGCACCGGCCTGGGAAAGCGATTGGGCATGCGGATGCCCTCAGCCGGTGCCCGGTGCCGGACATTGGCGCAGACCCTGCCCCCGCCTGTGAGGTCTTGGCAATTGAGGAGCTTCCTCGACCCCCGGTATCATCCAGGGACATTGCAGCACACACGGCCAAGGATAGCGTGCTGTCCCGAGTATTAAACTGGGTTTGGAGGGGGTGGCCGGTTGGAAGCGTTGAACCGGAGTTCGGCCCTTACAAAAGCCGTCAAAATGAACTATCCATTTCTAAGGGCTGTGTATTATGGGGGAACAGGGTGGTGGTTCCTGACAAACTCAGGACGAGAGTGTTAGAGTCGCTGCACGAGGGTCACCCCGGTATGGTACACACCAAAGCGTTGGCCAGAGGGTATGTCTGGTGGCCGGGGCTGGACAAAGAGATCGAAGAATGGGTACGAGGGTGTCCCAAATGCCAGCAAGTCAGACCCGATCCCCCACAAGCTACACCCCAAGGCTGGGAGTCATCTGGTAAACCCTGGGCCAGATTGCATATAGATTTTGCTGGCCCTCTCCAAGGGCAAATGTTCCTAATTGTGGTGGACGCTATGTCCAAATGGCTGGAGGTCGTGCATATGAAATCGACCACATCACTTGCTGTGATCCATGCGCTCCGCCGACTTTTTGCCACCCACGGGTTGCCTGACGTCATCGTCAGTGACAACGGGCCTCAATTTGTGTCTGAGGAATTTAGGCTCTTCCTCACGAGTAATGGCATACGCCAAATGACTTCGGCCCCTTTCCATCCGGCATCTAATGGCCAAGCCGAACGGATGGTCAGGACGGCCAAAGAGGCCCTGGGTAAAATGGACGAAGGGGACTGGAGCCAGAGGCTGGGCTCCTTTCTTTTGCTGCAGCACACCACCCCCTGTAGTGCTACAGGCCGTAGTCCGGCCGAATTGTTAATGGGGCGGAGACTCACGACCCGTTTGAACCGAATGCACCCAGACCTCACTGAAGAGCAATCCGAGCGTACCACGGCGCAACCGAAGGTGCGCATGTTTGAAAGGGGAGACAAGGTTTTTGCACGGAATTATGCTAATGGTCACTTATGGCTTCCTGGGGTAATATCCGACTCTGTGGGTACTCGCATGTATGTGGTACAGTTGGCTGACGGTCGAGTATGGCGGCGCCACATAGATCAGTTACGGAGACGTTGGGCTAAGGACAGCGCTGACTCTCCGACGGCTGAATTCCCCAATGTTGAGTGGAGACCCCCAGAGCAGGCGGTGAGTACCGAAGGACCCGGTACTGTCCCCGAGTCAGGGCAGACCCCTGTGTGCGGGGCTGAAACCCCAGTAGAGTTTGTGCCTGAACCAAGCTGCAGTGAACCCCACTCTGACCCACAACCCTGTATGCCCAGGCTGTAGTGGACCCCACTCTGACCCACAACCTTGTCTGCCCGTGGAGCCTGCACCGCTCCGCAGGTCCCAGCGTTCGCGGCAAATGCCGACTTATCTGAAGGACTATGAGTGTAATTATTGTGGGAATAACTGATGTACAAAAGTTTGATTGTCTGTATGTAAATAATAAAACATTTGGGATGATGACTTAACTTAGGGGGGAGGAATTGTAATGTATTGAAACGTTTACATGAATCACCTCATAGGGCTCCTATGTTAAGCTTCGAGCCATACCAGGGCTCCTCTGAGCGAACTTCCTATTGGTCGCTTCGTAACAGCGACCAATCAGAACGATACCATTCCCTAGGAGGGAAAGACTCCCATTGGTCTTTATTCTAGCAATCTCATTGGTTGTTATTTGTAAGTAGGCGTGGCTACATTAGCCCGGTTATGTTTAAAAGGAGCATAAGCTCCCACTGTTTTCTGTTCTGGTTTCTTACTGAGTTGAGTGCTTGTTCGTTACTTCCAATAAAGCTGAATCACTTGCTGAATCACTCTAAGAGTCCTTTGTTAGTGCGATCTAACAAGAAGGACTGGAGTGGGGAGACTGACCCAACAAATGACGTTGGTGCACTGGTTCATGCAGGCACAGGCCGGCGGTTGTTCAGACATGTGGCTCATAGGCCATGCTGGACTTTAAAGGGTGAGTTGGACCCAGTCAGTCTTTTCACTCAGTCTTGCCCAATGATCCTCCTTACTATAGTCTCCATCTCACTTTGCCAAGTGCTAGAGCCAGAACACACCCCTAATCTTATATAGGATTAGCCAGCAGAGGTTAACTGTCTGTGAAATTATTATCACATTTTTATTGTGTCCTTCCTCCAAGGGGCTCAGAGTATGGTGTTGCTGTTGTTGTTGTTCAGTTGCACAATCAAGTCCGACTCTTCATGACCCCATGGACCACATCACGCCAGGCCCTCCTGTCTTCTGTCATGCTCCGAAGATTGCTTAACTTCATGTTCGTTGCATCAATAACACTAACCATCTCATCCTTTGTCGTTCCCTTCTTCTTTTCCCATCAATCTTTCCCAGCATCAGGGTCTTCTCCAGTGAGTGCTCTCTTCTCATTTGGTGGCCAAAGTATTTGAGCTTCAGCTTCAGTATCTGTCCTTCCAGGGAACAGTCAGGGTTGATTTTTTTTAGGGTTGACTGATTTGATCTCCTTGCAGGACTCTCAAGAGTCTTCTCCAGCACCATAATTCGAAAGCATCTATTCATCTATTCAGTACATTTCAATATGTCTGGATGAAGTTGGGATCCTAATTGAGATTTGCTATATGCAATCAAGATACAGTAATTGTGTCCAATGAATTCACCCTAAATGACAACTTCGTGTACATTGCATTACTTGAAACTAAGGTTGCCAGCACTGCCCTAACAAATGCAGAGAGATTTTGAGCAGGGTGCCAGGGACAGTGGAATATGGGGAGGATATGACATTACTGCTGTGTGACGATCTAGGAATTTCTCCTAATCATAGAAGCATGGGACAATTCCTAGAGTATCACTATGGAGGCCATTTTTCTGGCATTTTTTCTCCCACTCCTCAGTTTCTCAAGGGTGGGGGGATTGGGTCCAAATGTGAAGCTACTTACTTAAGGCTAGTGTCCACAAATCCATAGCAAATCTCACTTTACAAATAAGATAAATTTCAAAGATTTCTGGGTACCTTGTCTTTAACTACGACCTTTCTGGACTATCAAGTCAAACCCAGGAGGTGTCGTGTGGATTCTTTGTCTCCTGCAGAAAACCAGCAGTGAATATAGTACAGTAAAAAGGCATGACTGGTAATAAAATATATAGGGCTCCATAGGAAACATGCTTAGCATTTATGACCCCATTTTAAATATACTTTCCCCCAGAGGCCACAGATAGACTGCTTCCTTGGTGATTTCAGTTTAGTTAATATGTCTTGGCACAGAATTATTTTGAGTTTATTAAACTGAGGCCGTACTGGAAAGGAACAAAAAAGATAACAGCTAATCCACTTGTATGTATAGCTACTGCAATCAATACGCAGTATAATCAATATGCATTTGGAACACAGACCACAACATTTGTTAGAACCCTTCTCCAGCTCGTGCATAAATTTTGTTGAATTAGTTTATATCACAACTTTCTTCTGTTATGGAGCTCAAGATGTCATCTGAAGAAAGCGGCCCTTCGGGGTTGCCAGGTCCCCCTGGACCACTGACAGGTTATGGAGGGAAGGTTTTCAGATCCAGGTCTGGAAACTCCTGGAGATTTAGAGATGGAGCAATTTCATTGAGTGAAAAAATATAGCAACAGATAAGGGAAACTTCCAGTCACTAAGTGAGTCTGCTCTTGCCACCAGCAGATCTGCTGCCCAGCTCTATTATCTGACCCTCAGGCCAAGAACTAAAGGATGAAAGCCCTTGGGTTCACACCTCTGGGCATGTCCAGGCCTTAAGTCTCTGTGTGCCAAGAGGAGAGAAAACTCAGTGAGGAGTTATTCAGCTGTGTCATTTGTCTTGCTTCATCATTTGGCTTCAGGCCACATCCTAAGCCAAAAGGCCAAGTTGCATTGATCCAGGAAGGAGTTTATACTGAAATAGCTTGTCTCATATATGGAGAAACCTGAATCAGCCCTTGAAAAGTCTTAATTTACAGGGTCAGAGAATATCTTTCACTTGCTTCATTATTGTAGAAGTGAAGCCAATTTGCCTTCCCCTCCAGAATTCTCCTACCTGGATTTTAACAGTGAATATTCCGTCTGGGTGATATCGAAGTATGATGATGTCCACCAACTAGTCACCAAATATTAATCTTCTGTATCTCTGCTTGACTGTTTCCGACAGCTGCAATAGCAGTCGGTTTTCCACAGTTCTTGACACATAGCAGTCAGTATTTAACAGAATCTGAGATGTCACAGTGAGAATATCTCAGAGGTTTTGACAGCTGACATCCCCTAGCAGTCAACTCGGACAGAATCTGGCATGTGATGTGCAACAGAATTTAATACATTTTATATGAATCTCATTCATTCATGAAACATTGCCATTTCAGGAAAACCATAAATCTAGCAACACACTCTAGCCCCAGAATTCAGATATTTTTTAAAAAAATTGAGAGCAAACCCTGTTATCAAATCCCAGTTTTGAAGGTTTGAAAATTCTCTCAGTGTACATCTATAAGTGCAGTCAAGTCAACTTATGGCAACCCCAGCATAGGACTTTCATGGCAAGTAAGAAGCAGAGTTAGTTTGTCATTGCCTTCCTCTGCAGAATCTTCCTTGGCAGTCTTCCATTAGGGTTGACAATCTCAAGGTGGCACCTGGCGATCTTCCACTATTACAATTGATCTCCAGATGATAGAGATCAGTTCCCCTGGAGAAAATGGCTCCTTTGGAGGGCATTCTATGGTTTTATATCCTGCTTGAGGTCCCTTCCGTCTCAAACCCCACCCTCCACAGGCTCCGCCCCCCCCCAAATCTCAATATATTTTCCTACTTAGAGATGGCAACCCTATCTCCCATCTGAGTTCTAACTCAGCTTCTGAGTTCTAACGAGATTGGGACATACCATGCTGCCTTCCCTCATACTTCTCTCAAAATGTGCAAAATTTTGTGATGTATTATGGTTTTCTTTTGCAGACTTTGATGCTGCATTTTTAATACATTTCTACAGTCTTGAAGACTAGAAACATACTTCTAAAAAGGAATTACCCACTTTCCCATCCTCTAATACAGATGTTCTGTGTGATTTAGAGAGAACTGTTGAGGGCACATCCAAAAGTAATTTGGAGTAACTTGGAACATTTCTATCTCCAGAGGACCACCAAAGCACAAGAGAAGCCTTCCAAGATCTGTTTATTCAGTCAGAAATCTGATAGCCATGGCCAACACTTGTTTTAGCGATGCGACATGTAACATCCACAGCTACATCTGATTTCAAGCAGCAATATTTTAAAACAAAGAGAAGCAGGTAGAATGTGACAGATGTGTAGACGATACAAACTAAGTTGAAATGCATCTCAGATTCAAGACATCTATTCCTTGCCTGCCAAGACAAATCATTTCCACAACTGTTCTCAATGCGGCAATCAGAGACAGCATACATTTGTATTCTTCACAGCTACTTTCCTTAGCTGTACTGAAGCACAATATCCCCCCCCCCCATACACACTGCCACAATGGCATATGCTTGGCAAAGGAAAGCGTCAGCAATAGGATACAATAAGCAAACCAACCAGCCATAGCTACAGACATCTCTGGCTCCAAACCAGCCCTTATTCAAAAGAAAGATACACTGATCTATCGTAGTGTGTGCAAGGAAAATAACCAAGGAAGTGGGGGAAATATTCCAGTCATGCTGCATACACAATAAACTCTGCGCAAAGAAATCTTGGCTCATTGCCACTGATGGCACACATTTGCTAAAAGCTGGTTCAGACAATACACTGATGGGTAGAAGGGTGAGTGGGAAGCACACCATACCTCCCTGCCTACCCAGCATGCCAGCTCCACCGCCCACATTAGTGGGTATCCATATGCTGCTGTAACATCCGACGGTGCATAAGCTCCATATGTGCAGTTAAATATTAAGTTCGTTATAGGATTTCAGTCGCTCATATGGAGCCTAAACAAACTGTGTTAGTGGAAGGGAGACTGCATTCAGCAGCTGGGGAAATCAGGTGCCATTCTCCCTACCTCCTGCTCTCCCGCCATGCGTAGGATTGATGTACCATCTGAAACAGCCCAATGAAGATATGAATCCCTGTGCTCAAAGGGCTGGTTAGCACACGAGTGTACGTTGCTTCATTTCTCCACACTTGATTACTGTGTATTGGTTACTAAAAGCTGAATGAATGAGCAAACTCCCCTGAAAAGAATTGTGTTGGCAACGATATGGAAGTTGCATCTGGTTTGTCTATGACAAGCCATTCAGCCATGGCAATCCTCATGGGATATTTCAGTCATCAACTGATGAGTTAGCAGGTGTTTTGCCATAAAGTTTCAGGCAAACACCTCACAGGTGTTGCCATGATACATTGATGTGTGACTTCGAGTTGCCTGGGGGAACACTGATTTTCCCACCATTTTCCCCCATTGGCTGTTGAGCTGCAGAGGTAATACAAGGCCTAGCTGAGAGGTATTCCACTATAGCAGGACACCAGCCCCCCCCCCCAACTCAGTGGCAGCCCAGGTCTTGTGATAATGACAGGAAGAAGCCTGTGACCATCACATCCTCTCACACCACTGTCGTCAGAGAGCAAGACTAGACCTTGAGGTGCTTGTAGCACTTGTGACAAACAGGAGCCTTACAACCCCTAACTATCAAACCACCAATCCCCTGTGAAGGCCTGAGCAGCTTTAAAGGCTGCTGCTCATCCAGTCAGGCTGAATCAGTAGAGCTGCCAACCTCCAGGTTGCACTTGGAGATCTTCTGCTATTACAAATGGTCTCCAGGCGATCAAGATCAGTTCCCCCAGAGAAAATGGGTGTTCTGGAGGGTAAACTGTACAGCATTATACTCTGCTGAGGTCCCTCTCCTCCCCAAACCCCACCCTCCTCAGGCTTCACCCCCCCAAATCTCCAGGAATTTTTCAGCCCAGTGCTGGCAACCCTATGAATCAGCTTTCAGAGAACTGGCAGAATGTTGAGAGAAAAGCAGGAAGTTGACAGTTATGGTCTGACTCTAGGAGAAAGCAGAAAACTATAGTTGAGGACTGTGTCATGGAAAGGGAAGATGGAACAGAGTCAGGGCTCCCAAGTACTTACCTTAGCGGGGGATATCCCCCTCAGCGGGGGATATATAGTTCTTCACGGGACCATTCCTGTGGGGAAAACACAGGTGCTGCACTATTCCGTCGCCCAGCTACATGCCTATGTCACGTCTGGGCGATGGAATAGTGCAGCACCTGTGTTACAAGCAAGAATCTTCCGGCAGGGAAGCATGTGTCCCTCGCCGGTTTGTAGGTAGGTACTTGGCAACCCTAAACAGAGTTAATAAAGGCTGTGGTCACACACACTAAATAATCCACTTTCAATCCACTTTCAGTGCACATTCCAACTGGATTTTACTGTGCGAACTGGCAAAATCCAGTTGGAAAGTGCATTAAAAGTGGATTGAAAGTGGATTATTTAGTGTGTTTGTGACCGCAGCCAGAGTCTCAGGGAGTGAGCAGAGATGGAATATGTTTGGAGGCCTGAGTGTTAGAGGAAGCAGAAAGATTTCAGCTGGAGTCTGACTGTTGAAGAGAGCAGCTGAAGCTGAATTGCAGAAAGACTCAGTCTTTAGGAATTAGAATCATTGTGTTTTTCTGTCATAATACCCTAAGAAGCCATGGGTCACGGGTACTGAACCAACCCTGACTAAGCATGCCCTATATGTTGCCAAGAATGTTTCATGTAGCTGAGCTTCCAAGAAAGAAGGGAGTGAGAGAGAGAGAGAAGCAAAATGGAGGTGATGGGGAAATTGGCCTGCTGAAGCTTCCAGCAGTTTATTGTGTCCTGGAGGGGAGATTTAGATCGGGTGGGGGGGGGATTCCTCATCATTTATACCCCCATTATTCCTTTCAGGTCCCCAGATGGTAATTTTTTAAAAAGACACTTCTTGTCACTCCACCCAAAGTACAAGGTTCTGCTAAGATACAAAATCATCTCTCCACCATTCTGGTGGTGTTATGTGCCTGAGAAGGAGCTTAATAATGTGTGCTTGTATGATTTAAGTCTCTCACAGCGAATGGAAAACAGGCATTTAATAAAGGGACATAACTCATGAACCTGAGAAGCAGGCAATTTTGCTCTCCAGTAAATTCTCCTGATTACCTCCCAAACAGAGAGGTAAATATTTCTTTCGGTGTGTAAGGTAAAATGGGGCTGTCTTGAATCGTACTTGATGGACCTCCTGATATAGAGTCATCCCTATTCCTTCCTTGCCTCTCTAAATTGCCTTTGGAAGGACACCGAATTTTCAGGCTGGCAATCATATTGCCATGGCATTTTTAATTATGCCACTTTAGCAAGATCAAGAGGATGCTTATCTTCTCAGATCCCTGTCTGTAAGTGCATACACATGCATTTGCCTCAGTGAGCCAGTGTGGGGTAGTGGTTAAAAGTGTCAGACTGGTATCTGGGAGACCCAAGTTCAAACCCGCCCTTCTGCCATGGAAACCCACTGGGTGATCTTGGCCCAGACACACTCTCCCATCCTCACCTACCTCACAGGGGTTGTTGTGAGGATAAAATGCAGGAGAGAGAGGAGAAGGATGTAAGCTTCATTGGGCCCCCACTAGGGAGAAAGGCTGAGCACAAATGAATTGAATTGAATTAAATATCCAGATGTACATTCCTGGTTGCCATCATAGATGAATTTAAACACATTTAAAATAGTTTAGCCCTCTTCTGGGCTTAGTGGAAGCAACTGAATAGCAGAAACCCAACTGATTAAAACAGATCAGCACTATCAAGCTGCACTGCAAAAGATCACAAGCACCTGCCAGCAGTTACAGCTGTTGGGAAATTGGTAAAAATAGTTAAATATTCAGAGTTTGCAATGGATCTTTGTTCACTGGAGAGGAGGCATTTTCTTTCTGTGGAAAAATCTTTATTTCTAAAGGGAAGGGTACACAGGAAATCTACAAAACAACAAACACTTAAGACTACATGCTTGCAACAACAGACAGACCAGTTGGTGATGGAGATTCCTCTTTCTTCTTGACCCCTAGAAGGAAATCACCTGAATACATTAACCAATGATTGTGAGTAACTAGGCTTCAATTTCCCAGGCTTTCTCTCCATTGGCTTTCTGCCAGGTTCCCTTCCAGGTCAGTCAAAACAATAGCACACAAGGTAAACACATTAGCCCTATAATGACTGAATTTAGACCTTGCAACACATGTATTTCCAACAACAACTGGGGTCTGGGTGTAATTTAAACACAAGAATCAGTTCATCATAAATCTGAAATAACATTGTCTTGACCAGCCATCCCAAAGAAAGAAGAGAGGGGACAAAACAGGCTTCCCCTAGAAGACTGTTCAGAAGTCTTGGTGTCTCCATTGAGAACATCTTATTCTAGGTAAACCAAGTGTTAAATTTCCAACAGTATGAGCACATGTAATAGAATGTATCCAGGTGACCTGAGTGAACAGATGGGATAATGCCAGGGAAGGCAATCCATGAGGTATCCCAGTTCCAGACTATCTAGAACTTCAAACGTCAAAACAGGACTTAGATTGAGCATGGAAACCAGTTGGAAGCCAATCTCAAAAAGTCTACTAATGCCACAATTTACATAAAAGGAGTTTATGCAATTCTTTAATTCTCCAGATGATATAAAAGAAATGCAAAAGTTATGAATGAAAACATGAAAAACGAATACAGTCTTTTGGAGCACTGAAAGTGTTTTTCATACCCTTGAAGGAAAGTCAGTATTAGTAACCCCATATTGAAAGCAGGGTGGCTTGCCTATAGTCATGTAATGAGTTCCTGGGACTTTCTCCAGATTCAGAGCTCGATCTCTTTGTAGCCTTAATTTTCAGTAAGTACATAATCATTACAGTTGAAAAATGGCCTTTTTCTTACTATCCTTTTTTAAAACTGTCAAGAAAACTGGTTCATAAACCAAGCACAAGTTTCAGAATATTAATCTTCAAGTGACATGGCTAAAAAAGATCTTTTGAAACTTCGGGGAAGGCTTTAGCCTACTTTACGCTTCCAATTTTAACACCCCGACCTGACTGAGGGCTGATCATCAATTCAGGAATGATTTATGTACCTCCTCTGACACTAGTGATCAGATCAAATTTTCCGAGAGACCTCAGAAAAGAATGAACTTTCTGGGAAGACTCAAACAGCAATTGTTATTTGGAGGATATTGTCCTCGTAGCTGAACTGTCACAAGCCATGATAACTTTTGTTAGAGGAGGTAAAGTTTCCTAAATATATCATCCAGGGCAAATAAAGATGTGCAGAGGACAACAGAAATGATGGATGGAGCAAAGGAGGCTGCAAATGATTTCAAGAAGATGGCATCTCACGTATATACTCCTATCTGTGCCGCACTACCTACCAGCATAGCTATTGCAGCATAGTATGGAAAAGCCTGTGGGTGCTATCTTGACTTCTTGGGTGCATGTCACTTGCAATCGCATCATAATAAGTTGCTCCGATTAGTGAAGTAGCGAGCATTAAGCCCTCATAGCTGGCTTTGCAAAAGGTCTTTTTTAAAAACTGCTTTAACCAAGTGCCGTTCCTGTCCCAGCCAATTTATATCTTGTACGATTGGATCCTAAGTGACGTGTCTCCCTACCACCGCCACCACCAGATCCCAAAATCATTCTCTTCTCTTCATCTAACTTAAATGTGCCTCCCATCACCAGCCTGAAGATGGCATTTAAATATTGTCACACTTTGTTTAACATTTTTTTAAAAATAGGAAATGTGGTTAGGAGGTCAGCACACGGTCTATTCGATTGAATTAACTAGGCCTGAGTCCAATAGCACCTTCGAGACAGCATCTTGTGTCTGACAAAGGGAGCTTTGACTCTCAAAAGCTCATACCCCACAAAATCTTGTTGGTCTCTAAGGTGCTACTGAAATCTGGCTGTTCTACTGCAGAATAACACAGCTACCTACTGAGACTATCTTCAGTTTAATTAGTTCATGACACAGGCTGCAGGAACAATCTCTGTCCTTCTTATCACCCCTGTAAGAATGTAAGAAGAGCCCAGCTGGATCAGACTGGTGGCCCATCTAGTCCAGCATCCTATTTCACACAGTGATCAACCATATGCCATGGAAGGTCAGCAACCAGGACATAGAGGCCAAGACCCTCCCCTGATCTTACCTCTTAGCACTGGTATCCAGATGTTTACTGCCTCTGGATGTGGAGGCTCCCTTAGTCATCAGGGCTAATGGTCACTTAGGGAACTCTGCTTCATGAATCTGTCTCATTCCCTTTTAAAGCCTTTTGTGCCAGTGGCCATCAAGCGTCCACTGGCAATGACTTCCACAATGTATTTATTCATTGAGCATATAACCCATTGTTTTGCAGTCTGTCTACACATCCATATTCATCTTCAGTGACTCGTTCAACTAACAATGGAGGGAATCATAACAGCTAAGATGCTTCCTCAACACATGGAAAGTTGAATCTACCATGTTTTTATTCTTCCTTTCCTCCAAGAAGTTTGGAGTGGCTTCCATGGCACCCTCTATTTTATCTTCATACCAACCCTATGAAATAGTGTCGGTTGACAGTGAGCGATAGCACAGCTATGACAAATTCTGACAGTTACAACAACTTAAACCAGCTAGCAGAATGACACGTGAATGGTTTCCGATATAGCTTTTGACAAGCCCATGAATTCGCCCACCTGACCATACCGAACAATCGGATATAAATCTTTTGCCATGACTATTCTGCCTCCATTTTGATGGCCCCAGTCTCTATCCCTTTTTGGCTGTAAGCATTCCATCCTTCTTGCCATCTTAGAAAGATCTATCCCACCCACCCCCGTCTAAGAACTATATACTGATAGGTGAACCTCAATCAGATGTTGTATAAGAAAAACAAGAGAAAGATCAGCTGGGAGAACAGGAAGGGCCAGAACACTTTTGCAGGACTGAATTTTAATTATGGAATACAAAAGCCAGCTAATTTGGCCACAGAAAGGAGCAGTCTTGGCAAAAAGGGGTAAGTCCAGAGAGATACGATTGAGTCAGGCACAGTTGGCTCTGTCACTATTATTCTAACATTTTCATCCAATACCTTCTCATCTGGTCTCAGCTGTGTCTAACAGAAAGAACCTCTGGTCATATTAACCTATAACTAAAAAGGACTAGTCCCAAAGATGCCCTGACTTTTTGTTGTTCCAGCTGCACTCACTTGGAAAGCCTTCCATCTCAAAAGCCCCTGCTGAACACATATCTCCCTGGCCTCTGCTTGCTGTCTCCATCTCTACTTTCTTTCCCCCAGTATTCTGTTCCTTAAGTCACACACACTATACAGTACGGGTAAATACTGTGGGAATCTTTGGAATGGATACAGGTGACTGAAGACTCCTTAGTTTGGAAGCCTGGAGCTCATTCACAGAATGTGTTTAACATATACGTACATAGGTAAGCTAGATTCTAGTCCAGTAGGGCCATAGAAACCAAAAAGACACTAGTATCTAAGAAAGAGAGCTCTGAAAGCTCATACCCTGAAAATGTTGTTGGTCTCCAAGGTGCTACTGAACTAAAATCTAGCTCTTCTACTGCAGATCAACACAGCTACTCTCCAAAAGTATGAATAGTTAGCACATGGTAAAAATGCTTAGAATAATATCAATTATTCCAGTCAATTGGGCCAGATATAGGATGGTGCTGAATTAACAGTTTTGGCATCTGACATGTATGTGTGCCCCAAAATGTGTTTCAGATCTTTTGTATCCCTGGAGGGGGGGGAATATGTGAGGACAAAAACCAGACTCTTATCACACTTTAGAGACTAGCAAATTTATTGCACTATAAGATTTTGTGAGTCAGAATCCACATCAGATTGAGCCAAGCTACCCCTCTAGAATGAATGAAAAACAACTCAGTAATTAAACATCTGCATCGACAGGAGATTATGATGGAAGAAAAGTCAATATGACATAGAGCACAGAGTGGGGAATCACCAGACCCATCTTCAACGAAAACACAGCACACCTTGAATGCTTATGAACTTGTAAGCAAAGAAGAGGCAGAAACCTTGAACTAAAATCTGAGGTAGCACAAGACAGCAACACTAGCCAAGGAACCTTCCTAATATGTCTAGCCTTCCTCTGGCAACATGTCTCCCTTTCTGGACGTTCCAAGATTCCTTTTGCTCCCATACAGTAATTCTCTCTAGAGCATGGAATATAAATGCCTTCATGACTTAACATTCCATAGAACCTACAAAACCTACCCACTTTTTCAAGGCCTTATTTTTAATTTTAATGGTGCAGTTCTAACTCATACCAGATACAATTCCACCAGGGGATTAATTAATGTCATTAGATGTCCTGGTCACTAATGATAGCAGTAATCATCTTCACCATGACTGAGAATTCCAGAGACCAAGATTGATGTCTTCTGCCCTTTCGTAAGCCCGGTCGCGTGCTAATGTCAACTCCCTGAAGTCACAGTCTTCTGTCAGTTCTGTTCCTATCAAGCAGGTGGTGAGTGAAAAGTTATTCAAGGATGGTGTTGTGTAGCCTTCATGAATTATGCATCTTAAACAAACTTACATGATCTGAAGCACTCAAGTGGAAGCCTTTTAGCTAGAAGCTGGCCACTGGAGAGCTCAGCTACAGATCTCTGGTGATGGGTTAAAGTAGCTCACTGGAGTAGGCTCACTGTCTGTCTCTTTTTGACTTGGTGGCCCAAAGTTCACTTCATTTACTTACCAGCACCACTACTGCAGAGCCTTTTTATTCTTTTTAAATCCCTCTAGGATAGAACCAGCTTGCAGCTTCTTCAATGGTTAGAAGCACTTCTCTCTGTAGGAGCTTTGTCTTCAAATCCACTTTTAAAGAGAAAGAAGAAATCTGACAAGACCTTTAAAAAAACCCGCTTTCTATAAAGAAATTGTAATGTATCGAGACCTGACTGCGTGCTAGCGCTCCATGCGGTCATGCGAAGTGACCGAGCTTTGCTCCGGAGAACAATGAGCCAAGCGGATCCTAGCCCACACCTATCAGAGGGCTAGGATCCGAGTAATGTCCTATGGAATGACTGGCCACTGTAAATAGCCACTCACTAGATTGGGGTGTGTTTTGGGTGTGGGGTTCACTGCGAGCCGGCCAAACTTGTCTTGTTCTTCACTAAATAAAGTTTGAGAGTTGAATTCACTAAGCCGTCTCAGTACTTTTCAGAAATTATGATTTTTTAAATATTTGCCCTAAGTGAAGGGGAGTCTTTCTTTTTTCTAGGCTGATTGAAGCAAGGCATTGCCCCCTTGGTGTAGTGTAGCCAGTTTGGTGTAGTGGTTAAGTATGCAGACTCTAATCTGGGAGAACTGGGTTTGATTCCCCACTCCTCCACTTGCACCTGCTGGATGACCTTGGGCAAGCCATAGTTCTGGCACAGCTGTTCTTGAAAAAAGAGCAGTTTCTGTCAGAGCTCTCTCAACCTCAGCTACCTCACAGGGTGTCTGTTGTGGGGAGGGGAAGGTAAAGGAGTTTGTAAGCCACTCTGAGACTCCCTTGAGTAGTGAAGGGTGGGGTATAAATCTAATATCCTCCTCCTCCTCCTCTTCTTCTTCTTCTTCTTCGCTTGTCTACAATATTTCAAATGTTGTTAGCCCTTTGCACATGACCATTCTAAACCAGATGTTATTCGTTGTTGGCTCGATTTTGAGTAAAGCTATATAGGAGGGGGGATTCATATAGCAAATTTCCTTCCATTAACGAGCCATCTCTAAAGGGCCATGGTAATTTCAATTAGTGCCACTCCCCCCCCGTCCTTTTCTGTCATGTGATCTTTTTCAGCCAATTGAGTCAATACATCTCAATGGTGCCGCTATAGCACTGAAGTGCTATATTGGTTGGTGCTATAGTGCTCAACTTAGAACATTTAAAAAAAGGTTAGAGGAATATTGTGTGGTGAAAAATGGCAGGGGGAAAGCACCATTGTAGGAAGTGCTATGGGCATTTTAAATCACCACCACCATCATTTATTTCATTTCTATGCCACCCATAGTCAAAGCTCTCTGGGCAGTTTATAACAACAACAACAACAACAACAACAACAATAAAATACAATAGATAAAACCATTAAGAATTATAAGTTAATTTAAGATAACAATAGATACAATACATAAAGCATTAAGAATTACAAGTTAATCTAAGATAACATAAGAAACATTAAAACAATAAGCCAGACCGAAAAGATCTGACCCAAAGTGAAAGAAGAAATACCTGGCTAATCATATCGGGTTCCTGCATGACCAGGAAGGTCTTTAAAGGCCTCCGCAAAGAGGGCTGTCTTAACCTGGTGTCTAACAAATTTGGCGCCAGTTGCACTGCAGCAGGGAGCTTGTTCCAGAGATGGGGGCCACCACCAAAAAAGGCCCTCCCCCTAGTTGCCACACTCCAAGCCTCTTGAGGGGTTGTCACCCAGAGAAAGGCCCCAGAAGTTGAGCATAGTATCCAGGTAGATTGAGGTTGAGGGAGGCACTCCAACAGATATTGTGGTCCCAAGCCATGTAGGGCTTTATAGGTTTAAACCAGCACCTTGAATTGGGACTGGAGGCATACAGGCAGCCAATGCAGGTGAACTAGAACTCAACAGAATGGTACTAGTCAGTTCACCAGATGGACCATATCTTACTTGAGCTGTAGGCCAATCATATAATGGTTGAATCAAAAATAAGAGATGTTTGTCAATAGAGAATTTCTTCAGCTCATCCCATAATCTCTGCCTAAGCACTGAGATCTATACTAAGATCTATACAGGCCACAGCCAATACGCCATCCTTTGAGCAAGTATATTTATCTACAATAAACTGAACAGTATGGCAGTGTTCAACTGTGAGATCCAGCTCCCTTTCATCCCAAAATAACTTCATCTTCTACCCGTGATAATAATTTCTTATGAAGCAGAGCCTATAGATATCCATAAGGGAACTCCCATATTTCAGTAAAATTAAGATGAGAGCTCAGCAAAATTCCATTTAGACTGAAGGCCCTTCCCAGCCTGGCAACAGAAAAGCAGCTTGAATAAGTCCAGATTCCACTCAGCCTAAAGGTACTTCCTAGGGAAACCGCCTGAACAAAGATCGCAATGAAGAATATTATTAAAGAACAAGTTCTTTCACCAGCAGCTGTGACTGGCATCCTCAGAGGTATATCACAGAAAGATGGAGTACTCTCTGTGTCGAGAGGAAAAGGAAAAAGAAAAATGGTAGGCAGGTAATTTATGTCTACTCAGGAAGGTGGGGTAGGGCTGAGTCATTATCTTGTAGGAGTTCCCCAGGCTGTGACATGCTAATGGAGGAGCTTTCCTGAGGAGGTTCTTTTGCATATGGATTGACTGTTGAAATTCTAATCTTATCTGTAGTGCTATTGTAAGATGTAGAGCATTTTCTCTGCCTTAGCCAGCTGCCCCTTCTCTGCTGCTGCCCTCTCCTTCTCCACTGACCTCTTCCCTCTACCAGCCTCCTGGGTGAGTTCCCACTGGGATGTCCAGGTGTTAGAGGCATCCTCAGGCAACAGGGGAGGGTGAATGAGCGCCTTGGCTCTCCTGGGCAATAGACAGAGACTTTCCCTGTTGAAGCAGTACCCAGCCCTGACCCTGGACAGGCAGCTCCCAGTTTTTCAGCTTTCTTGTGTAGTCTTTTTAAACTGGTGAGTCCTGTGGTGACTTAAGGGACTGCACAAGAAAGACTGAAACAGCTGTGTGGCTGGGAGTGCTCCCGCCACTCAGCTGTTTTTGCAGCTTTCAGAAAACCCCATTTAAAAGGGCTGCAGTCCCTTTAAACAAGGTTTGCTGGGCCCACAAACCATGAACTGGTTCTTCAGGGAACAAACCAGTCCAGTTCATGATTCGGTTTGTGGCTCGGCCAGGAACAACGAACTGAACTGCAATTTTGTGGTTCGTGCCCATTGTTATATACAATTCTGTCAGCCTATCAGGACATTCTCTGACTAGCGCTCTGGTAGCTACATGACTGTGGGTAGTGGTGGCTCTACAAGTTCCACTTTTCAAAATAGAGGGAAGTCAATTCCACGCCTCCGTGAGGCAGAGTCCCTACCCATATTCCTAGACAATTGGGAGGACTCTGTTTTCACTTTAACTGGAGACAGTTCTGCTGTCTGTCCTTAAAAATGGTATGAGATCCCCTCAGAGCCCCCTTGCTGACCCCAGAAAACACATACAAACTCCAGTTTAAGAAGCACTGTTCGTATAGCACTCCCAATTGTATTATGCATGCTTTCTAGTCAATAGGAATGTGAATGGGGAGAAATGGCAAGGGGTGCATTTTGTAGAACTCATCCATTTGAAGACCAGGCTCTCAGGTATGTATAGATTTATATATGTGGCTGTTAGGCCCAGGTATTCCAACCACCCTGAAACACACTATATAATTCAGTGTACTGGTATAACTAAAACCACAAACTAAATTAAAGTCATATTTTCTTGAGTTGATCACAAAGTGGGGAAACAGTACTTAATACCACGAATAAACAAAACTGCCAGCCCCTAACATTCAGAAGACAAAAGAACCTTCTTAAATGCTTCAGCATGTCTTCAAAGAAGTATTAATGATTTAAAAGACTGATGATCTTAAAAGAGGTTTAAAAGTGATTAACTAGCACAATCCCACCGAAATAAACAGGGCTACAGTCCAGTTAGCTGAAAGAGAAACAGTTTCTAGAAATTGCAGTTCTGAGAACAGAATGAGAAGATGAGAGGATGCTTTCGTTTACACTTGTAACCTGGGTCCAGCCAATCTGGGTAATCTCAAAATACAGATCAGTGGGCTAGACTACCAATAGAGCACTGCTGGATGGCTATCTCCAAGGAGCTGAATGGGGGTCCTACTGAGGTGAGTTAATCCCAGGTCAATCAAAGGATAGTCGTATCTTGTCACACACTGCTAATCAGGAAATAATCTGTGTGACACTCTGGGGCACATCATGTTTACACAGCCAGCCCTGTCCACCATGGGTTATGTTTTATAATCATCTGGAACCAGGTCACAGTGAGAAAGCTTTTTGAGGACCAACTATATTCAGACTGAGACTTCAAAGCATTACACATAAATCCAGTATTTTTAAATTATGGGGACAGCAAAAATTGATTCTTCATCTCCTCTTTAAAGAGTGTCTCCTGTATTACTTTTTTCTGAAACAGGTATTGAAAGCAGTGAGAATGTCATGGACATTTTCATGAACTTGCTTTGCCAGTTGGTTGATGCAGTAACATATATTGTGTAGTTTGTGTACTGCAGCTTGTGGGCACAAGGTTTGCCGGTATTTCCCACATTGCCCTCTCCTCAGCAGTCCGTTCTGACCCTTGGAAAGTTTGTTCCCAGGGTCAAAGGCCCCATGTGTACCCCCTTGACCGAAGAACGGTACACTCCTTCTATCTGGGATGGTTGTCCTCTTCCACCGAGCGCGCAGCTTCGGGAGGGACACACATGGAGCGGTGAGGGAGGTAGGGGACACCCACCTAGCCAGCCAGATCAGCCGAATCAACCCTGGCGATCAATGGGGTGACAGATGTCGCAGCCAGATCGCCCTCACATCCAGCAATGTCCTAAGAGAGGTTGCAGTGAGGAAAGGGAAGGGCAAAAAACCTTTTCCTTCTTCCTTTTCCATCAGAGAATACTGATTTGGATCAAGATAGTGGCATATGGGCTGAATAGAGTCTGCAACACTGTTTTAGCAAGTGCCAGGAGATCGGGGGGGGGGTGGTACCTGGGGAGGATGGAGTTTTGGCAGTGATGTCACTGCCATTCTAGGCTGCCTCCTTTAGTTTCTATAGTATTTATAGTACCCCTCAGAGGCAGGAAATTGGGACTAGGGCAGGTGAAGGGGAGGTCCAAGGGTGAAGGGGCTTCAGCATTCCCCTTCATGTCATTTCCCCATCCACTGACTGCTTGTAATATTTTATGTTTTTATTATTATGTTTTATTTTGTAAACCACCTTAGGAAGGGTCTCTGAAGAAGTGGCATAAAAAATTCAGATAAATGACTTGAGCTGTTTCAGACACAACCTGTTTAAGACATAAAATGTCTTAAACATTAAGCCAAGACTGCTGTCCACGGACTATAATATTTCCGAGTCCACAGGTAAAGACTACAAAAATCAGGAACACTCTAAGACAAGTTTAATATGAACCCCAACTAGAACATTCTGTACAGCAGTTTCTAAGCAGAACAAACTACAGTTCTGGGATCTTAGGGAAAGGGCACACACCGGTGTCTTAACTCTGCTAAATATAGGGAATGTTTTCGAACTTGTAAGTTCTATCAATCACCAGACTACTTACTCCTCCCGACTTGTTCAAGGTCACTCAAAAATGGCCGAACAAGGCAGGAAGCT
>NW_015167126.1:180126-229731 GCF_001447785.1 Gekko japonicus | reverse complement strand
CCTCACCTAAATTCTTCTGCAAATGCAGTCATGACAATCCGGACAAGCACGAATGTTCAGCATGTGCGGTTTTTGTAACGAGAACAGAAGTGATGCAGATATCAGCAGCCAAGGAGAGTTCCATTCTGCTGGAAGCCGGATGGCTTATAAACGACTGCTTCATTTCTAAGACAAATTTCAGAGGGGAAGAAAGAGACCAGCAAGCCTTTAATTGCCAACGTGAACTCGAGAGCCAAACTATCTTTATTGAGTGCAATTTTTTTTAAGCGTGCAAAAAGAACAAAGCAGTTCGGCTTGACCATTTACGCTGCCCCCTTAATCACTTCTTTGATCGGGGTTGTCCCCAAGGAACGCCCTTAGTCTGCCAAAGCCTCTTCCTTGGCACGCAAGCTGTCTCCTTATGGAATAGAATGCAGTGATCAGTCAAACACCCAGCCCTGTTATGCTGTGCTCTTTTAAATTATTACTCCCAGAGTTCTGCCCTGTCTGACCCCCCTGATTGTCCTTTCGGAGTTCTATAACTTTCTCGACTGCCTCGGATAAGGACGGTAAATCCATACAATCTCTTCCAAGCAATACTCCTCAGCTAATGGGCTTGTTAATTAATAAACACTAGCACAGGATGCCCTTTTACCCAAATGATCTCTTTGGAAGTTCAGTACAGTTTAAAATAGAGATCCTGGGAAGGGAAGTAGAGATTGGGAAAGCAACCAAAATACTTAACAAGAGCTAACAATAGGAGAGATTGATGGCTGCATTCTTCAAGCCACTTACCTTTTTGTTTTGTTTTTTGGCTGCTCTAGTTTGTTTTACTGGAGTAACTACACCTATCAAAAGTAAGTCTACTCAAAGAAGGTTCCATTGGATTCAATGCGTGGTAGTGGGAAGTGCCATCAAGTCACAGCTGACTTATGATGACCCCCATGGGTTTTCAAGGCATGAGATGTTCAGAGCTGGTTTGCCATCGCCTTGCCTCCATGACATTACCCTGGCATTCCTTGGAGGCCTCCCATCCAAATACTAGCCAGGGCCAACCCTGCTTAACTTCCAAGATCTGATTAGATCGGGCTAGCCTGGGCTATCCAGGTCAGGATTCAGTGGAATTTACATCCATATAAATTGGAACAAGTTTAACTATTACATTTTATTGCAGAATTCCTCAGATCATTCACACATTTCAGAGAACACACACTGTGTTCAGGGTCCCCACCCTGTATCCTGTGTAACAGTCACATGTAAGTTGCAGGAGGTCTTCAGTTACTCTGCATATAGTGCCTGATTCAGATTGTGACTGTGCCATGGATGCAGAAGGGGTATCAGCCTTCTTCCCAGGCAATTCTCCTGACCTGAAACAGTCCATGGGAGCATAATATGAGAACTCTCAAGTGTACACATGGATTTGCTGGTGGGCCAAACAGCATGCCCTCAGGACCACTGTGGTCAGGAAAATGGCTCAAGGGGAACACTGAAGTCATTTTCATCTCCATTGTATAAGATTGCAGTCTAACAGTACAATCCTTAGCAGAATCACACACTTTGAACTCAATGAGTTTAGAAGGATATAACTCTGATTAGAATTGCACTGTTGAAGAGGTTAAGTTTTCCATGGTAGATCAAGTAGGGTTGCCATTCCCCTGGCCACACCAGGGAAACCCTCAATTTTCAGGGCTTCATCCCACTGCCGGCCAGCTGGCCAGTGGAGGAAGTCTCACCCCTGAACAGGGACATCACCTTGTGATGTCCCCCATGCAATGAAATCACCCAGAAGTGATGTCATCACACTGGGGACATTGTGTGACATCCTCACCCACCTCAGAACACCATGGACCTAGTCTTGTTAATGGATAAGCAATTTGGTGATGTTGATAGAAGCACCATCTTTCAGCTGGCCCCTTACCTACGTTCTGTCAACTTGGCTATGCTCTTCCATGCTACCATAACTTCCAGATTGGACTACTGTAACATGCTGTACATGGGGGTGCCTTTGAAGATGCTTCACAGCTGCCCTTGGTGCAGAATACAGCAGCAAGGTGCTAGCCACTTGGAACACATAACACAAGTGCTGTGCATTGGGGGTTGGAGTGTTCCTGCCCAACTCCACCCTGCTGGTGGAAAGGCATTTCAGCATTGGTCCTGTTTCTTGTTCCAAGAAAGTAGGGGATATATTGTACCTGGCTCCTTCTTCTCTTGCAGATCTGTCACTCCCTTTTGCTCAGGACTCAGTCTTGAAGTAGACAGGGTTCATAGCACCCTCCTCCTCCACATTCCCTCTCCTCTGGTTCACTGCTCAAGGAAACTGGGGGAAGAAGGTCCTGCTTTTTTGCAGGAGGTGGGAAGAACACAATCGTTTGTCATCTTATCCCATGGAAGCCCTTTCACAAGACAATATGAATAATGAAGGAAATGTAATAAAGGGGTTGTTTCCACTACAAAAAAGGGTCATGCAAATCGGGATTTAGGACTCCCAGTCCCTTACCAACATGGCTTCATAAGGTTCATCCCATACCACTCTCTGATCAAAATTCTGCCACCTTTTACCTATGGCTCTTTTCCTTACCCACAGTCAAGGCTTACATCGGTATCAACCTTAACCATTATCACTTGCATCCAGGATGGACTTTTAAACAGGATTTCAAAAGCAGTTGGTTTTCAAAATCCTGGTTTCAAAGCATAGTTAATAATGAACCATAGCTATTGCTTAAGTTGTGGGGTTTTTTACAAGGGTATGAAGAAGTTGGAAGATAGAGCGTATAATTCTGTATCACAATCCTGATCTCAATGGAATCTGTACCAGCCCTTGGAAAACAAATTTCATCTATGTGATTAAAATCAGAGTCTACCTTTACCTCAGTTGGCATTATAACTGGATGGGCATGACTGAAATCTGTGACAATGGATGTTTATGAAAGGGAGGGGTCCAGTCTTTCTACAGTACTTCAAAGAACATCACGAGTTTCCATACCTCTGCCAGATTGCAGCATGGAACTCACAATGGAATGGTTCTGTGATAAATGAGAGGCAGGGGACGAGAGATGGTGTGACAGTTTTGTTTTGTTTTTAATTTTAAACTGTTTATTGAAGATTGAAATAAAATACAATACAGTACTTAATAAAGCATGAATGAAAAACAATGACAAAATGATCATTAATCAAAACTTTAAAATGCTTCCAAAAGATCTCCAGGTCTCCAAACTGTGAGTTAAGCAAAGCTCAGGTGAAAAAGCGAACTGACCATGGTAGTAATTGGAAGTGCCTAAGTTTGAAGCGTGGCGGGACTAAGCACTCCCCCCCTTTTTTTGAAAAAGATTTAAAAGCAGTTTTAAATCGGAAATTAAAAGACTTAAAACTAAAATAAGCGCATAAGAAGTTAAGTGAAGGCAAAAACTGCCTAAAATATACAAATCGGATTTAAATCGCATAACTTCTGTCTTGTTTTGGGAAACTTACTTCTTGTTGATATTATGGCTGGGAGAGGACGGAGGGCGCCGGAGAAAAAACTGGTGACCGGAAATAACATACTCCTTCCCAGAACCAGGAAGTAACTACAGACTTTTCTTAACTGTTAGCAAATGCACTGCGCCCCCTAATGGAACAGATGACTAACCTCAACACCAAACAGGACAGTGTTCAAAAACAACTGAATCAAATGATAAAAGAACCTCAGTAACTGAAAAAACACTGAAAAAATGGAAAAACAGACTGAGAGTATTAATAAGAGACTAAATGAAGCAGAGAAGGAGAGATCCTCCAATAAAACGCAATTAATACAGCTCCAGCTGGAAAGATCTACATATGTTCTACGCTTCCATGGGATCCCTGAAGAGAAGAACGAGGACTTAAAAGAACTGTTGGCGGAGGCTTTGGCCCCATTAATGGATTACAAACAGGAAGACCTTGTGAAAGAGATAGTCTACAGGATCTACCCGGACTTTGTAAAAAAGAATAAACTCCCAGGGGAAACCTATCTAAAATTCACGAAACGATCTACCAGAGAACTGGTGCTAAAATCTACAATGGGAAAATCTTTACAAATTAAGAATGAAGAGATAAAAATACTAAAAGACATTCCCTTTGAAGTTAGAAAATGGAGGAAACTATACAGGATGCTTACTCTCACTTTGCAAAAAAAAAAAAAAAGGAGTACCATATAGATGGTTATTCCTGAAAGGACTGAGTTTTAATTACTTGGATAAAAAATACAAAATTGACTCTGTTCCAAAAGCTGAAAAATTTATGGATCAAATGTTTAATCTGAAATATAAAAAGAAAGAAAAGAACTCTAAACCAGATCAGGAGGAGGAGGAAGATGAAGAAGAAGAATCCTACTCACAGGATTAAAAAAGCACTACTTCCACATTACCAGAATCATCAGAATCGGAGAAAGGAGAAGCCGCCCCTAAACCCAAGAAAACGAAGAAACGCAGGAAGAAAATATTCTAGAACACGAACAAGCAGAATTTGTGCTAAGCTATTAAATGCATACTCTTAAAGCAATACTGCAATGAATTAAAGTGTACACCAAACCTGTAATATTAGGTTAATAAGCCTTATTTTTAGCTAATAAGATGGTGATATGTATTAGCTCCCCTTTCCCCAAACCAATAGATGATATAGTTTAGAATAGTGGTCCCCTTTCCCCACCAAGTAGTTTCTATGTATTAGTCTATCCTTTTCCCATTTCCCATAGTTATAGTGATAGGGTATAGTTTTCCCCTTTCAATCTTTAGTTGTAGTTTTTTGTAGTTTATAGAAAATGCAAATTAAAAAATCCCCTTCGGGGGGCAAAAAAAAAGATCATTAAGTTTGTGGTGAATCAAGGATTGCCATTACAAGTTATCTGCTAATTTTGAGCTGTGACAGTTATAATGCTGGAAAGGGACCCTAGCATCTCCGGGGCCAGGAAGGAGGGGAGAAAGCATTCTTCCCAACTGAGAGGGAAACACGCTAGTCCTTTGACAGGTTAACATCTCTTGATTGGAAGATCCAGGTCTATTGAGCAGCTTGAGTCCCCAGGGCCTGGCACCCAGATTGGCTACAGAGCACCTGTGGGGTGGGGTCTGAGAAGAGGAGCTGATCCCTTATCTCGTGTGCATGGTTTTAGAGTGCATGAAGTGAGCTGTCTCTCCTGGGTTTTGCCACAAAGGATGACAGAGGGGAATGATGCAAAAGAAGGTTGTAGATCCACCAGGAATAGTGGCATTGTGCAACCAACAAAGATCAGATATACCATGGATTGTAAGTACCTAGTCAGTAACTGTCTTTTTGTTTATTATGCTTAGTGCACCTAGATCTGTCCCTGTAGTGCCCTGAATTTGTGCCTTGTAGAAATAAAGTTGTTTCATCGGAGAGAGTCTGCACAAGTCCTTACTCACCTGCCATTTACTCCTTGGCATGCTATAGCGATACACCCCTTTGCAGTTGGCCTTGGGCAAACTATGGCGGGGGGGGCTGGATTTTACCCAAGGTGGTGGTAGCGACAGCGAAAGGGAGGGCAAGATACTGGTTGGTCTTGCCCCACATGATGGAGCTCATGAGAGATCCAAGCTCACATGATAAGTTGTACAGGCCTTCTCTCAGAAGGCCAGAGAGGCCTGGGCCACTTAAATCTTTTGAGGCTTTCAGCCATAATTTTTTTAAAAAATGGCAGCACATGATGTGTGTAAAAATGAGTTGCAAAACTTAACAAATGCCAAAACATTAACGTCTAAATTTGAGGCCCCCTCTGATTGAGTTTGAGGCCAAGGCCAAATGGCCCTCCTGTTCCCTTCCCACAGTGCTCCCTCTACGCTGTGGAGTCTTGTGAGCGAAAATTCTACTTTGTGAGCTACTGGCATTAAATTTGGCTACTGCATAAATTAGTTTGCTCTAGAGCCATCCTCCCTGAGCGAAGACAAAAATGTGTGAGCCGGAGGCTTAAAAACTGTGAGCTAGCTCACACTAACTCAGCTTAGAGGGAACACTTGGGCAAACTATAGACTGGCCATGAAGCTGGTCCAAGTACTCATGCATGAGATTAGTCCATATGTGTACTTACTTTCAAATGAAGACCGCTAAAACCAATGGAAGTTACTTCCTTGAGAGTGAGTACTTCTGAACAGATTTCTAAGTCTAGTTAATTCAGCTGAACTTTTCTTTTGGTTTAGAATCTGAAATCCATTAATTTTTTTTAAAAAAAAACAACGAAAATGGGTTTCCATTAGATTGATCTTTTAATCAAAATGCTACAACGCTATCCCGTTTTCATTTGCAGACTAGTACTTCATTGCAGTGTGTAATTGCATGCCCCTATTTTCCACCTGTGAGTGACCAAACTACAGGGAGTCCAGATTTATATACTGTGCAGGAACAGGATATAACATGTTACCATCTTGTCTTGCCAAATAGCTTTTACTGAGTGGGAATCTGTTACTTCTTAATAGTATCTTTTAAAATATTTAAATAGAAGCGCCTTCATATTCCTTCACAAGCTCTTAGATGTAATCATAAAAATGCAGTTAAAGAAAAGGAATTATGTATGCTAAGTGGCATTTGAGCATATAATCATCTTTCAAACGGGTGGTTAAAAACTCAGCTTTTCATTTTATAGTCTGCTACATAAGCCAAAATAAAACAGGAAAATAAATCCACGTTTACATACCAGGGCAGTGGGAGGGAGGGAGGGAAGGAAGGAAGGAAGGAAGGAAGGAAGGAAGGAAGTCAGTCAGTCAGTCAGTCAGTCAGTCAGTCAGTCAGTCTACGGAACTCTCTTGGTTCTAGCAGAGTTCTTATTAAGTTAGTTGGATATTAATTACACTGTATGAACTGAGAGTATATTGTAATATACCCAGTGCCTGGATCAACTTCAAGTTTTGGGAAACCCTAGGTGAAGTGACCTCCATTAACCCTCCACTAAGTATGCTGTCCACTCATATGCACACACATTCACAGACAACCTTCTTGGAGTTGAGAGTGGTATTTGACTCCATTCTACTTCTTTAAGTCCTGTCATTTTTGCTAGGGCTCAAAGGAGCCAACAGGTCTTCAAGGAACATGAAAGTTGCTTTCCATTCTCTCCTCTAGGAATCACTCTTAGCTGCATATGGAAGAACAACCAGTGGCTCCTGTGCTACCGTACAATCTTCTGGGACATTCTCCCATTTCTGGTGGAAGCTGACAGGCCAAGTTTCTCTGATTGCCCATAGAACTTCTGCTGGCCATAGGCCATGGACGAACAACCAATGCCAGTTCTTGATGCCAGAGATGGCCAGTGATCTCTTGCAGCTATGCAACATGTTAGAGAATATATTCCAGTGGTGGGCCAGCTGCCTGTCAGAGTTTTCCTGCCATGAATGATCTCACCACAGAACTCCTGATAAATTTCTCTAATTCTAATCTAATTCTCTGGAAAACAGCTTGAAAACCACTGGTCTCAGTTATATTAGCACATTAGATCTATAAGGCTGCTTTGATAACATGCATAAAGTTTTTGAACTTACAGGCTATCCCGATCCCATCAGGTCTTGGAAGCTAAGCAGGGTCAGCCTTGGCTAGTATTTGGAAGGGCGACCTCCAAGGAATACCAAGGTCATGATGCAGAAGCAGACAATGGCAAACCACCTCTGAAATGCCTCTTGCCTTAGAAACAAGTCTAGCTCACTTCCTAGTGGTACATAATCCTAAAGAGCTAGAGCTTGTGGCCGCCAGACAATCTTAGGATCTCCTGGCTGTTTTACACACAATGCCATACGATAATTAATTAATTAATGCACCTTCATTTTTAGTATTTTGGTAATTTTAATATATCAATGTTTAATATAATAATATGCAAGCACTTGTGGAGGGATTTCAGGAAGACATTGAACTCTTGGGGCTTGCCCCTCCCTTCTCACTGGTTCTCTGGTAGTGACACCATGCGCAAGTTCCGGTCAAGATTTTGTTTATTTGTTTGTTTATCAAAAACACTTCTGAGCTGCCTTTCTCCCTTTTGGAACTCCAGAAGGGTTACAATATAAATAAAACAACAGTTATAAAAACACATGTGTGTACAGCGCCATCAGTCACAGCCGACTTATGGGCAACGGCAGCAAGGGGCTTCTAAGGCAAGTGAGAAGCAGAGGTGGTTTGCCATTGCCTTCTTCTGCAGAGTTTTCCTGGGTGGTCTCCATTCCAAATACTGACCCTGCTTAGCTTCCAAGATCCGACAAGATCAGGCTATGCCATGCTGCCTCCCCCCCTCCCCCAATAAAAACACGAAAAGTTCATAACTTAAAATTAAATGATGGGCAGTTGCTTGCATTTGATGGGCTAGGAACAGATCAAGGAGAATTGTTTAGCAAACGCAGAACATTCTTCCAATTTCAATGAAAGGGACAAATCAGCTGTAGTTATTGGATGCTCCACAAACTATGGGTTGTTTAAGAGAGATGGACAGAGGATGTTTTAGGGGTCATAATCTGAGATAAGGATCCCACTGTCTTCTGAGTCCACCCCTTGCTTCCTGTGTGAAGGGACTCCTTTTTGCATCCCCAGATGAAGCAGTGGAGTATCGCTGGATCATAGGATACGTAAGGGATCTACAGTCATAAAACACATACAGCTACCATTCCTTCTTTGTGGTTAGCCTCATTCAGCAAATGCAACAGCTGTGTGTGCAAAGTGCTCTCTTTCCCCCCAAGTTCACCATCACCAAGCTTCCACGTGTGCTCATGCTTCTATAGATATGACAGAGAGCCAAAGCTCTTGTTCTATGAGCAGAAGTGCTCCCTTGCTGGAGCTTAGACATTCCTGGCATCACGAAAAGTCACCTGGTTAGTCAGAATCCCATCCTTCATGGTGTTAGCAGAAAGAAGCCTCCAGTGAGGCCCCTCTTGGATCCAAAGCATATGTTTGTGTTTATGATGCCTTTTAAAAATATTATTAGTCAGTACTGATATTAGGGTTGCTAAGTCTGGGTTGGAAAATACCTGGAGACTTTGGGAGTGGATCCAGGAGAGGGCGGGGTTTGGGGAGGGGCCTCAGCATGGTACAATGCCATAGAGTTCACCCTCCAAAGCAGCCCTTTTCTCCAGGGGAGCTGACCTCTGTCACCCGGAGATCAGT
Organism: Gekko japonicus; assembly: GCF_001447785.1. Taxonomy (NCBI): domain Eukaryota; kingdom Metazoa; phylum Chordata; class Lepidosauria; order Squamata; family Gekkonidae; genus Gekko; species Gekko japonicus. The sequence continues at coordinate 220,653 of NW_015167126.1, read as the reverse complement.
TGTAAAAGCAGGAGGCCCTACCTGGAGGCTGGCAACCCTAACTGATAGCCAATTGACCTATTTTGTGCTTTGTAACAGGAGAGAGAGAGGAGCTGCGGTGGCTCAAGTGGTTAAGACGCTGTATTGCAGGCTGTGGAAGGTCAGTAGTTCAGCGGTTCGAGACCCGAGTGTGCTGCATGACGGAGTGAGCTCCCGTCTCTAGTCCCAGCTCCTGCCAACCTAGCAGTTAGAAAGCAAGAAATTGCAAGTAGATAAATAGGTACCACTTCGGTGGGAAGGTAACAGCATTCCGTGTGCCTTGGTGTTTAGTCGTGCCGGCCACATGACCACGGAAATGTCTTCGGACAGCGCTGGCTCTTCGGCTTTGAAACGGAGATGAGCACCGCAACCCTAGAGTCGGATTCGACTGGCTTTCAAGCAAGGGAACCTTTACCTTTACCTTTACCTTAACAGGAGAGAAGATAGAACTGATCTCTGAGGGAGCCAACATTTTTATATTCCAGCCTCTCCTCCATTCCGAAAGATCTTACAAAGGCTGTGTCTTGTTTGATTCAGCCCAGTTTATATTTTTAGCTATGCATGGATGAGCTTTCTAATGGCTTTTTATTCTCGTGAAATTGTTCCTTATGAGCTTTTAGTAATCTGCAAGATATTTTTACCATCAACCAGACTGATAAACCTCTAATGGCAAAAGCAAACTAGTTTTGCTTAGGATATTATATTTTTAAGCATCTTTATTATTATGTTTCAGCGGCTTTATTTATCTCACAAAGGTTATTGGAAATGAGCCGCTATGGAAAAAAAAGAATATTGGCTGGGCATTGTCCTATGAGTCATTCAGTTATTTATGTTTCTGATACTTCATTTTGTTGGCATTTTTCAGAATTTCAAACAGTACCCTGAACGCACTGGATTTAAGCTCCCTAGGTATGACTTTTATGTATTTCTCACATGGAATAAGCTGTATTGTGTTAAATGTTCTGGTGTTGGTCTGAAGCAACAGAACAAAGTTTGAGTCCAGTGGCACCTCTAAGACCAACAAAGTTTAATTCTGGGTATAAGCTGTCATGTGCATGCACACTTTTGTGCATGCACATGAAAGCTTATACGCAGAATTAAACTTTGCTGGTCTTAAAGGTGCCACTGGACTCAAACTTTGTTCCTGTATTCAATTTTGTAAGTCAGATTTCTCTAGAAGATAGAGCCTCCATTTCTTTCCCCAGTGTCCCATATCCCAACCATCCCACCCTCTTGGCATTGTCCTCCACTATAGATATGGATGGAACAGAAGGCAAAAATGGCCCGGAGAATGCTTCACCCTCCGGCTGGCCCCTGTTCTCCCCAATAGAGGGAGGGAGGAAGAAGCAGGCTTACTGTTGCTCCTTCCACATAGTATGGGGCAAGGGATGCCAGTGGCTCCTATGTGCTTGGTGTGAGGGGTGCTGGATTGTGGCAGTTGAAGCTCTCTTCCCCCTCAGATGGGCTGACAACTTGTGGAGGTACTAGCTCCCACCCAGTTCACATGGGATCACCTGGGGCTGGGGCAGCTATGGCAGGAATGCAGTCCTGAAAAGCCATCAGCCCACTGGGATTTTCCCTGGGGGCCTTAGTAGCCAATCCACCCTGACTATAGGAAATCCACTGGCCCAGGCTTCTACTGGTGTCATGGAACCGCTGCAGCAACTGTGTTCCACAAGCTCAAGGGGATTTCCATCTAATGCCTGTGTAGCCATCATAAGATCACACCAGAAGTCATTTTTACAGAACAGCAGCAACATATTGTCATGGTTTATTAGACCATCAGAATGGTAATCTAAAGAATATATATACACTACATTTACAGCAGAAGTATGTGCTCTAAGGTAGCAGTTGTACATCACACCCAGATTAGTTTTCCTTCTACAAAGGGTTTTTGTTTTTTTTAAATTCCCCTCAGCCATTTCAGGGAACAAACAAGGCTTTCTCAGATATGCTGACCTGCTGATTGATTCTTTTTTTTTTTAATTGCACAAAGAGTATTTTACAGCTTTTGCAGTGGTATTAAAAATTAAATAAGTTCAGTTGGCAAATAATTTATTTGGTGTGGGGCAGACAGACAGTCCCCCAAGTATAACAGCAGACAGAGGACTGAGGAAGAGATACCATAGATTAGGCTTGTCTTCTTAATGCCAAAGCACCTTGTACAGTCCTGGAGGGTGAAAAACAGACACTTTGATATGTTCCTCGTGGTTTATTGATCCTATTAACATTATCTCACGGTAAGATCAATGTGGGAGTTTCAGTCTTCCAGGAGACATGTAAACGAGGAGGTGAAAAATAAGCCAAGACAAATGGCTTCCTGATGAAAAATGAGACATGAAAAGAAACAATCGAACATGAGGTGACAGAGGGACAAAGTAGGCATACCGGTGGTTGTTTCATGTGTTTCAGGATAGGACTGTCCAAATTACAGAGAAAGATTGGGAAGGGGTGCCTGATTTTAAAAGCAAAAGGCATATGCCAGTGAAGAGTGCAGAACCGTTTCCCTACCTAGGGCATAGAACCCCAAAGCTCCTTGTCAGATACTTTTTCTCAGCTGGGATCCCAATACCAGAAATAATCATGGCTCTGATAAAAATGTATAGGAAGGAGGCTGCATCACAGAAGGTGAAGTGGAATGCAAAACAGAAAATCAAATTTGAAATTGGATAATACCTGATTTGGATCATTTAATAACAGAATTAAAGTTGGGAAACCCATCAGATAGCAGTTTCTGTTATTGTAACAGGAAACACATTTCTGGATGTAACTTTTCCTCACACAATTGCAATAAAATTCTCAGCAACTGCACTACTCAACCAAGGGATCCTTCTATTGAGATTTCAGGCAGACTGACCTCCGTAGGCATCTGGATCGAGGTGGTGTGGTGGCACTGGTGTTGTTAGATCTGTCGGCTCCATTCGATATGGTCGACCACCAGTTGCTGGCCCACCGCCTCACCGACGTGGGGATTCAGGGGCTTGCCCTTCAATGGCTTGCCTCTTTTCTCCAAGGTCGGGGACAAAGGGTGGCGATAGGGGATCAGTGGTCCCAGAGACATCCTCTTGAATGTGGGGTGCCTCAGGGGGCAGTGCTGTCCCCGATGTTGTTCAACATCTACATGCACCCCCTTGCCCAGAGCTGTGGGCTTGGGTGTCATCAATATGCAGATGACACCCAGCTCTATCTGGTGCTGGGCAGCCAGTCAAACTCCAGCCCAGATGACCTTTATCGGGCATTACAGGCTGTGCCTGGGTGGCTCAGACTGAGCCAGTTGAAACTAAACCCAGCAAAGACAGAGGTCCTGGGCCTGAGTCGGACCGGTCGGGGGTTGGGGCTCCCTCTCCCGTCCTTCGATGGGGTGCCTTTGGTGCCAGCGTTGGAGGTTAGGAGTTTGGGTGTGCTCCTGGACTCCTCCCTAATGATGGAGGCCCAGGTGGCAGCCACTGCCAAGTCAGCTTTTTACCATCTTCGGCTGGCTCGGCAGTTGGTCCCCTTCCTTGACCGCGATGACCTGGCCACTGTGATCCATGCAACGATCACCTCCAGGCTAGACTACTGTAATGCTCTCTACTTGGGGCTACCTTTGTCACAAGTCCGGAAGCTGCAGCTAGTGCAGAATGCTGCAGCCAGGCTGTTGATGGGTCTTTCTAGGAGGGATCACATTCGGCCTGTGTTGAAAGCGCTGCACTGGCTGCCAATAGCGTACCGGATTCACTTCAAAGTGCTGGTTCTTTCCTTTAAAGCCCTATATGGCCAGGGTCCAGCTTACCTAAGGGACTGCCTTTCCCCATATATTCCCCCAAGGGCACCACAGTCAGGGAGTCAACACCTCCTGGTAATTCCAGGTCCCAGGGACATCAAATTTGCTGTTAAAAGCCAGGGCTTTTTCGGTGGTGGCTCCTACCTGGTGGAATGAGCTCCTGGAGGAGATCCAGGCCCTGCGGGACCTTTCGCAGTTCTGCAGGGTCTGTAATATGGAGCTCTTCCACCAGGCTTTTGAGTAGGAGCCGCCGCCACTACTATGTGGGTACCATTGGGGTGCGAGATGACCCTGGATTGAGAAGGGATGACAGTGCTACTGGAACATATGCTGGTTTGAGATTAGCTCCATCTTGGGATAAATGATTGATGTGAAACCTCGAGCACCAACACTTTATTGGATTGTATTATATTGTTTTATTTTGTTTTTATCTGTTTTAATGTTGGCATTCGTGCCATTTGTTTAGCCACTCTGAGCCTTCAGGGAGGGCGGGGTATAAATCTAATAAATAAATAAATATTAAAAATCCATTCTAGAGGCATTAAAATTTTCACTTGCACATAAGGCAAAAAGAAAGTGTAAACTGGCATGACTGAACCTTTTTTTCCTTTCCTGGGATCCTGAAGTAGGAGAAAACAACATTTTTTTTTACTAAAATAGGAAATGTGGGGGAAGGCAGACCTAAACACTTCCCCCTGACTCTGCTCTAGGGTGGCCTTCTTCCAAATGGGGCCTGGGATCTCCCACTTTTACAACTGACCTCCAGCTGACAGAGATTAGCTCCCCTGGAGAAAATGGCTGCCTTGAAGGGTGGACTCTATGGCATTGTACCATGCTGAGGCCTCTCCCCTCCCCAAACCCCGCCCTCTCCTGGATCCACTCCCAAAGTCCCCAGGTGTTTTCCAGCCCAGACCTGGCAACCCTACTCTGCTCTGTGTGTGCTTGTTTCAGCATTTTTCTCCCAGCATGGCTGACTTCACATATCAAAGCCTGTATGAGGGAAGAATGTTTCAAGCGGTAAAATAAAATATGTGGCAAGGCAATGTTCACTTCCCCAGAGCCATGCAGTCCAGCTTTCCAAGTCTGACTTTCCTTACCGTTGAGTGAGAGGAACTGCCAGTCTTTCCTGTTCTTGAGCTAACAGCAGCTGGAGAGAAGGCAGTTTGTACTAGGGAAAAGAAATGGCTGGTTAGGTTTTCTGTATGAAATGGCAGATTTGAGAGATCACAGAACCTGAATCAGCAGTTAGGAAGGTGGTCTGATCCTTCCTCTTCACTGATCTGTCACATCTTTTTGGCTTTTGTGAGTTTGTGTGCATGTGTGTTTACTGTTGGGAGTCAATGCTGTAGCTTTTGCTGTTAACCACCTTGGAAAAATTGTTGAGATTATATAAGTATGTTAAATAAGGATACAAGTAAATATCTGAAGGGCACATCATTTCTCTGCAGCCATACCTGCCTGCCAGTAGATACAAGCAAAGCATCTCCTTCCATTCCCTGAAGGGCTTGTGAGCTTGTTTGTTGCACCAACCTATTGCGGGAAGGAGTCTAGTTACACCTGTCATGACCTCCTCCAACTGGCTCAGCAAATCTGACTCAGAGTCCTCAGGGGAGGAGCCTGAGGAGAAAAGGTCGGTGATTGAGGAGGAGCCAAGGGACCAGGGAGGGGCCAGTCCTGCAGAGATGCCCACTGAGGATGTACCAGTGGCATCAGAAGCCACACTTCCAGATCCTGCAAGGGAAACCTCACCACTGGCCCTTGAGTTAGCCACTAGACTACTGCCAGGTAAGACTTGAACCCAGCTCTGTAGCCCCTCAGGATCCTCTCCCACTCCACAGGAAGGCCCAGGCCAAGGTGTCACAAAGGAGGCAAAGTGCCAAGCTGGCTTTTCACAAGCTCCCTGTAGTTCTAGAGCAGAGTGCTGAGGACAGTACTTCCTTGCAGGATCCTAGCCAAAGCACAGCACAGCTGCTCAACATCTGCCAGCAGTGCAGCGGATCCTGATTACCTTCTAGCCTATTTGGGCTGAGGCTTAGTAAGACTGTTTTGCTGGATCAACCAAGCTAGGTGCAAGCCTGTGTTCCAAAGCCTCACTATCCAGGCTGGAGGGCACTGCTTGACAGGAGACCAGACTGGGCCTGGCTGCAGAACACAGGACAATACCCTTCATGTCTCTGTCTCCTCTGCATCTACCCTACTTGTCTACCAGAGAATACAAGTGAAGTCATTCTCTGCTTACTTAGCATATGTCCTAAATAAGGTGCCCAGAAACTGTATTTAAAGGCCCTCCCAAAGCCAAGGAGATTGATCATTGATTGGCAGGAATTAAAGTGGAAACACTATACAAAAATACCGGTCAGAGTGAGCCTATCCCCATCACACTCATATTGCTGATGCTTTGTCACTCTCTCCCCTCCCTGCCCAAACATCCTACAGATGAGAAAACCAGAAAGTGAGGTGGATGGGGGGGGGGGAGGTGTTTACCAATGAGGCACATTCAGGTTGGATCACGACTAGTAAGAATCAATCTGCACCAGTGTTCCCTCTAAGCTGAGTTAGTGTGAGCTAGCTCACAGTTTTTTAGCCTCCAGCTCACACATCTTTGCCTTAGCTCAGGAGGGATGGCTCCAGAGCAAACTAATTTATGCGGTAGTCAAATCACTCACTCACAACTTTAATACCAGCAGCTCACAAAGTAGAATTTTTGCTCACAAGAATCCACAGCTTAGAGGGAACATTGATCTGCACATCTGGAAGATTTATTTCTCCTCATCTACACATCTTTTTTTAGCTTTTAAAATCTTCTTTCTATGTAAAAGATGTTGTAAATAGTCAAAAATTGTTTAATACTCAGACTATTTGATGGATCTTGCTCTATTGGAAAGAAGAGATTTCTTTGCTTTTTTAAAAATACTTTATTCTAAGGGAAAAGGTACACGGGATTGCTACAAATTAACAAAACACTAAGAGCTACATTTCTAAGCTTCCTATACTGAAGACAAGCACACACGTAATGGAGATTTCCTCCTTCTTCTTGACCCCTAGAAAGGAAGTCACCTGGAACAAATGACCAATCTGCATCAAAATAGAAGTTACTTTTCCCGGGCAAATCCCCCATTGGCTTAGTGCCAGGTATCCCTTCCAGGTCAGTCTAAACAATAGCAAACTAGGAATACAAGTTAACCCTATAATGACTGAATCAGACCTTGTAAACACATACATTTCCAACACCCCTTCTCAAGGTCTGACATGTAAGTCATACATACAAAAACATTATTAATTATTCAATTCAACATTTGTACCAATCATATTCAACATTTTACGTAGACGTTCAAATTTCTCTTTGGTCAGTGGCTTAGTCAGAATGTCAGCCACCATTTCTTCTGTACGACAATGCTCAATATCTATCAGCTTCTTCTGGTACAAATCCTTCACTAAAGCACACTTAATACCAATTGATCTACTTCTAGCTGTGGTGCTTTCTTCCTTACATATGGTAATACAAGCCTGATTATCTTCAAACATAAGTACAGGTACAGGTTCTCTTATTCCAAAGTCCTTTAACATATGAAAAATCCATTCAAGTCTACTACAGGCACTTGCTGCTGAAACACACTCCGCTTCCGCTGTAGACTGCGCCACAACAGTTTGTTTTCTACTAGTCCAGTCTATTAGTCCATCTCCGTAGAAAAATAGATATCCACTTGTAGACTTGTAGTTGTCCGATTCTTCTCCCCAGTTGGCGTCCATGTATACGACTAGTCTGGGCCCTTCAGACGGTGCAATTTTCAGTTGTAAGTCCATTGTTCCTTTCAGGTACCGCGCCAGTTTCTTTATTGCACTCCAATCATGATGATTAGGCGAACTCACTTTTCTGCATAAGGTGCCAACTGCCGCTGTGATGTCTGGTCTCGTGGTTTTGCTCAGGTAGAGAAGTTTCCCAACTGCTTCTCTGTACTCTCCAATGTCTCTGAGTGGTTGTCCATTCTTTTCCTTCAGATATCCAGGTTCCATTGGTATGGATGATGTTTTACAGTCCTTCATGCCAATAGATTCTACAAAGTCCATAATCTTTCGTTTCTGGCATAGAAGAAAAGTCCCATCCTCGAGTCTCTCAATTTGCATTCCGAGGTACTGTTGTACATCTCCTAGCTGTTTGACTTCCACGTCCTTATTCAGTCCATCAGCTATGTCTTTGATGTCCTTTCTGTTTTGACAGGCCACGATCAGGTCGTCAACGTAAACAAGAACATACTGGTATTGTCCATTTTTAATTCTAGTGTACAGACAAGGTTCAGCTTTCCCTTGTTCAAAACCTTGCTTCTGTAGCAGTCCAGTAATTTTGTCATACCAGGCCTTTGCTCCTTGTTTTAGCCCATAGAGTCCTTTGTTGAGTCTGTAGACATAATCCTCTTGTCCTTTGACTTTAAAACCTTCAGGTTGTTCCATGTAGATTTCTTCGGATAGTTCTCCATTGAGAAAAGCAGTCTTTACATCAAGATGCTCTACAACCATGTCTCTTGATGCTGCAACACTAAGAAGTGTTCTGAAAGTTGCTTGGTCGGTAACTGGAGCAAAAGTTTCAAAATAGTCAGTCCCATATTCTTGTGAATAGCCTTTGGCCACTAGGCGTGCTTTGTATAGCTCCACAGTTCCATCTTCTTTATGCTTTATTTTGAAAACCCATTTGCATCCAACAGGCTTTCTGCCTTGAGGTAGCTTAGTAAGAGTCCATGCTTCCTTCTCGTAAATGGATAGTATTTCTTGTTCCATTGCTGTAATCCATTTGTCTTTTTCACTCGTAGGTAGGTTGCATACTTCCTTCCAGTTCTTGGGTTCCTTTGCGGATTGCACAGTTTCACAAAATCCATATTTCTTTGGTGGTTGCCCTTTAGTGCTCCTTTCTGACCGTCTCACACTGGTTGTGGGTTCTGCTGCCTCCTCTGGTGTGGTTCCCGCTTCCCCTTCTGTTCTGGTAGTTTCCTCAGAAGGTAGACCTGCTGGTTCCCCGGTGATCACTACAGGTAACCATGTCACCAACTCTTCAGGTGCAGTCCCAGACATCTGTGGATCAGTTGCTCTGGAAACACTTGGCAAATCACTCTCATCAACAAATACAACATTGCGTTCCTTAACTGTGCAATTTTGGGGATTGTATATTCTGTATCCCTTTCCACCGATTGGATACCCTACTACGAATCCAACTTCAGCTCTGGGGTCAAGTTTTCCCCTTTTCTCCTTTGGTATGTGGGCATACCCTTTGGAACCAAAAGCTTTGATGTGCTTTAATCCAGGCTTCTTTTTAAACCAGGCCTCAAAAGGAGTGGTCCCAGTAAGCTTTGAGGGTATTCTATTGTGTAAATACACTGCTGTGTTCACAGCTTCAGCCCATAGGCTGTTTGGTAGTCCAGAATGCATAAGCATTGCCCTACACATGTCCTGAATTGTTTTGTTCAGCCTCTCAGAAGATCCATTTTGTTGAGGCGAATGTGGGATAGTCACCTTGTGTTCAATCCCTTCAATACTCAGACTATTTGATGGATCTTGCTCTATTGGAAAGAAGAGATTTCTTTGCTTTTTTAAAAATACTTTATTCTAAGGGAAAAGGTACACAGGATTGCTACAAATTAACAAAACACTAAGAGCTACATTTCTAAGCTTCCTATACTGAAGACAAGCACACACATAATGGAGATTTCCTCCTTCTTCTTGACCCCTAGAAAGGAAGTCACCTGGAACAAATGACCAATCTGCATCAAAATAGAAGTTACTTTTCCCGGGCAAATCCCCCATTGGCTTAGTGCCAGGTATCCCTTCCAGGTCAGTCTAAACAATAGCAAACTAGGAATACAGGTTAACCCTATAATGACTGAATCAGACCTTGTAAACACATACATTTCCAACAAAAGAAACATCTATGTTGAAGCATAAGTTTAAGCAACATGTGCGTGTGTGTGTGCGCCTTCTGGTGATTGATAAACACTGAGAACTGTATCATACTATTTCAGTATGGGTGGATCTGTGGATACCTGAATCTGTGGATCAGACCCACACTGAGAGAAAGGAGATTTTTCTCCAAACTTGGGGTACTCTCCAGGTTTGCAGAAAAGTCTTAAAACTTGAAAAAATACATGGGGGGAGTTTAAATCCCCCCCCCATGAAAAGTGTTGTCTTCTCATGTGCAGACAACACACTTAACAGCTGCTGGTGTACTCGCAGCAGCAATGGGGGGGCAGGAGCCATAGTGGGCCTGGTGGGGAGCTGCAACGGGCTGAGAGAGCTGCAGAGGGCCCAGTGGTGGAGGACAGGAGCAATGCTGGGCTTGCTGGCACTGATGGGGTGAGCAGAAGCAGTGCAGGATCACCCATGGCAAAGGTGGAGGGGGTTGGCAAGCTGCAGCAGACCCAGTGGTGAAGGTCAGCAGCCATGCCAGCTCACCAGCATCGATTAGGGATAGGTGGAAGGATGGGAGCTCTGCCAAGCTCAGCAGCTGAGAGGGTGGAGGGGTTTGTGGAGCCTCAGCAGGCCCAGCAGCAAAGGCTAGGAGCCATGCAGGGCAGGCCAGTGTTGAGGCTGGGAGGTGTCAACACAGCGGGCCTTGTAGTAGAGGCTGGGACTTGTAGCAAGCTTGCTTGCAGCTGCCATGGTGGGAAGCAGCTGCTGCTTCTGTGATGCTCACGGGGTGGGGGATCCCTTCCCCCTCCTCACTTTAAGCCCTCCATCATCACTGCCAGGGCATTGTCACAGCCAATGCTCCCTCTGAGCTGTGGAGTCCTGTGAGCAAAAATTCGAATTCGTGAGCTACTGGCATTAAAGTTGTGAGTGAGCAACTTGGCTTCCACATAAATTAGTTTGCTCTGAAGCCTTCCTTCCTGAGCGAAGACAAAAATGTGTGAGCTGGAGGCTAAAAAAACTGAGCTAGCTCACACTAACGCAGCTTAGAGGGAACACTGCACAGCTCCAGCTTTTAATTAAAGTTAAATTAAAGCTGATAAACTGGGGGGGCAGGAGCCATGATACTCACAGGGGGTTCCTCCTGCACTGCAATGGGTTCCTCCCCCCGCTAATATTGGGAGTCACCAGTTGTATATAAATACCACTGGTGAAAGTCAAAACTCTTCAGAAATTCATCCTAACCATCTCCAAAATACCAGCTTATATCATGACCCTGGAAATGCTACAAGTCTTTAATTTAGCTGATGGAATGCCAAACAAAACAAAAAAAGTCTTCACCTGCTGGTAGAAGGTGACAAAAGAAAGGGACAGATGAATCTCCCTGGGATAGAGGTCCAGAGGTTTGGTCCTACAGCCAAGAAGGCACTGTTCTGGGTTAACATGTACCTAATCTCAGAAGGTGGGGCCTCTGGAGGTGACCATAGTGCTTGAGTGGGTTCACAAAGGAGTACGTGGTTCTTCAGGTATGTTGGTCCCAGAGGTCATTTCGGGTGGAATCGCGGGGGATCGCAGTTCCCCCGGGTGAGGTACGGGGGGGGGCACATGATGAAGCCCCCCCCCCTGCTTCTGGCCACCCCGCTTCCGGCCCTCATTCAGCCAGGAGGAGGCAGGAGAAGAGGGAAGGTAAGTTGCTTCCTCCCTGCCTCTCCCCACCCCTGCCTGCCTGGGGCCAGGGAGGGCCTTCGCGGGGCTTCCTTGCACTCCCGCTGGCCGGGACCGTTGGGGGCGGGGTGTGTGGCCTTATGACACACTTCCGGTGATGTCAGGGGGTGTGGCATATGCTAATGAGTTATGCCAATGAGTTCCCCTAGCTCTTTTTCTATGAAACGACCCCTGGTTGGTCCTAAACCATACAGGGCTTTGAAGGACACCACCACCACCTTGAATTGTGCCTGGAAACAAACTGGAGCCAGTGTAGATTGGCCAAGACTGGAGTGATATAGTCCCTATGTCAGAACCCACAGCCAACAACGAGGTACACGCATTCAGGAATGGTTATACTTTTATTGCAGAGCTATAGATGCAGTAACATAGGCACTGTTAAGAATGGCGGCGGCCCCATGGGCATAATAGGATATAGGGTATTCGTATGCACCCCCGCCCCACAGCACTGGCCAATTAAGCACCCTCCCGCGCGCGTAATAAATCTTAGAGACCGTTAGGTAGCTGAAGCTGAGAATGAACACTCTCCCACGACACCTAGGGAAAACCCAGACACCACAACACCCTCCTGCACATCTGTATAGATAAGCATTTCAGCGCACAGCAGAGAAAGCACAGAAAGGAATGCAGTAGCAATTAACCTGAAAGGAAAGCAATAGCAATTAACCAGATACAGACCAAACTCCCCAACCTTCATGGCAGCATGGCTGACACCCTATGACCCACTTCAGTCAACATCCTGGCTGCAGTATTCTGTACCAATTGAAGTTGCTGAACACTTATCAAGGGTAGCCCCACATGGAGTGCATTGCAGTGATCTAAACTAAACATAACCGGGAAAGGCTGCAGCCTTTGGATTCAGAGGAAATGAACAAAAAATAAATAAATGCAGATCAATTACAAAATCTTTAAAACACTGGAGGTGTTTAGTTTTTAAAGAGAACAATGAGGAGTGCATGACAGCACTTATGCCAGCAGAACAGAGACAGGTATCTGTATCAGATATATATTGTTATTACAACTACAAAAAGTCCACTCTAGTTGCACATTTAAGACTAACAGAGCAATCCTATGCGGAGTTACTGCAGTCTAAACCCATTGCAGGACTGCACTGTGAAAGGTGTTGTAATGGTTGACACTGGTCATTTTGAGTGGGAGAAGAGTAACAAGTTTCCAGTAGACAAGTAAAAGATTTAGCTGCTTCCTACTATAAGAATGACTGGACAGTGGTCACCATAGCCAGATCATTTTATTTGCTGAAACAAGTTGTATTAACATGTGGCAGAGATGTTTAAACAATAAAAAATGTGAAATGTCACATAGGAAAACGTCCATATTGACTAGATGTAAACAAAGCTGGTGGTGGTTGATAGGGAATGGCAACATCAGGAGGAGGAGGAGAATTGGATTCTTTACTTTACTCCTTTACTCAGAGTCTCAGAGTGGTTTACAATCATCTTCCCTTCCTTTCCCCACAACAGAAACCCTGTGAGGTAGGGTGGGGCGGAGAGAGCTCTTTCCAAAACTGTCCTTGAGACTGACCCAAGGTCACCCAGCTGGCTACATGTGGAGGATTGGGGAATCAAACCCAATCCTCCAGATTAGAGTCTGCTGCTCCTAACCACTATACCAAACTGGTAGCCATCATGCCCATCACTAGACCTCAGTTAAGGAGCAACACACCTGTGGAGAAGGAAAATATTAACAAGGAAGAAATTAGAGCAAGAAATAGGGGTGAATACAAATACATAAAGGGCTTTGTATGGGAGTTTTTTGTATGGAGCTGCGGTGGCTCAAGTGGTTAAGACGCTGAACTGCAGGCTGTGGAAGGTCAGTACTTCAGCAGTTCGAGACCCAGGTGCCGCAAGACGGAGTGAGCTCCCATCTCTAGTCCCAGTTCCTGGCAACCTAGCAGTTCAAAAGCAAGAAATTGCAAGTAGATAAATAGGTACCACTTCAGTGGGAAGGTAACAGTGTTCCGTGCGTTTAGTCATGCCGGCCACATGACCACGGAAACGTCTTCGGACAGCTCTGGTTCTTCGGCTTTGAAATGGAGATGAGCACCGCAACCCTAGAGTCAGATTTGACTGGCTTTCGAGCAAGGGAACCTTTACCTCTTTATGGGAGTTTGCAAAGATTGGTTGATTTTAGCAAGGCAACACAAGATGTTGTACTTCACTTTTAAAAGCGGTACAGAAGTAATAGATGGACCACAATGCCTGCAAAATGTATAATCTTGTTCATTGCTAAGGAAGGGACTCTGTAAGAAACCAAGTAGAGCTCCCTGCAAAAGGCCAGTGGCATTCTTTCAGCTTTTTTCCTCCCAATGCAAACAAATGAACCAAACATGTGATACACCCTGTCAACTGGCAATCATGCTGTTGGAGAGGGCAATCACATTCTGCCTGATTGGCCCATTTCTCCTCTATGCTTTCTATGAACTTGGGCTAGTTGCTGAGCACACAAGGCTTTAAGAGCCCTGTTTGTTTTCACTGATTGAAGCCATCCTTTTCTATCTTATTCCCCTTATGAGCAAAATAAAAGGTCATGTTTGCCTAGGAACTCATTCGTCAGGAAAGCCCATTTTCAGTGTCGATTTTAAAATGAAATACCATGCTGCCACAAGTTCTCCATACAGAGTTCCGGCTGGCATTTATTTATTCATTTATTACTGAACTATTGATACTCCACTTTTCAATTCACAAGCATGAACACAACTAGTGTTACGCTGACCAGGTGTGTTACATTCACCATTTTCTTTTCAGTACTATACAGAGAGGGATCCAGTAGCTTATCATGTAGCCTGTCCATACACTTACCAATGGTCAGTCCTCTTGGCATGGGTCAGGATCGAGAACAAGTGTTCCTGCCACATCAAAATGAGGCGTGCCAACCAAGTCTACAGGCAGGCACACCACCCTATATACACATAGCCAACTGAATTTTCTCCTCTGAATTAAAAATGAAGTAGTCAAGGAAGCCAAGGCCTCTTCTGAAAGCAAGTGAAAGAGATATATGAATGCTCCCCCTAGTATAAAAGCTCCCTAGATGAAGTAAATTAATATGTAATAAAGAGGGCTACACTCAATGTTTCTCCTTGTTTCACTAGTATAGGGAGAGATTTTGAGTTGGGGGGGAGGAGACAGTGTGGTGATGTGGGAGTTGGGGCAAACCATTAGTCTTGAGTCAGGCCCGCTCAGTGGTTCGAGCCTACTTCCACCTTCTGAGGCCCCTAGTCATAATAAAAAATTAAAAACAATGACACATGAAAACAAAATAAAACATCAAAAAAGAGTAACAAAATCAATATCAAAGTTTGAGTCCAGTGGCGTCTTTAAGACCAGCAAAGTTTAATTCAAGGTACACGAAAGCTTATACCCAGAATTAAACTTTGTTAGTCTTAAAGGTGCCACTGGACTTAAGCTTTGTTCTGTTGTGTTGTACATATTAGATTCCATGTCAAAAATGAAGTCAAATGAGGAGGAAGATCTATGTTTTATTTCAATTAACAGGGAAACAGTTGGACCAAATAGTCCATCCAAAATTGACTACTTTCTTCTCAGCATATTCAGGAAATATGCTTCAATTAACAGGAAAACAATTGGACCAAATAACTCATCAAAAATTGACTACTTTCTTCTTTTTCTTCTTCATCTTCTTCTTGAACATATTCTGAGCATATTCAGGAAATACATGATATTTTATACATGGACTGACATCATCAAGAAAACAATATTCAAAAAGCATAAATGGTTATAAAAGACAATGGTAATTTAATAATCTTCTGATTGGCTGGATGTAAAGAGAGATGTACCTACGTAAAATCTAAATGTTTACTTAACCTAACCTAAAATGATAATGTGGAAGGATTCTTCATACGCTAAACAAGAGTGTTTTTTTCCTGATATGAGACCAAAATCTTGTCTGACCCAGACATTACAAGGTTTTGCCCTTAAGAACTACAGAATCATGAACTTTGTACCTATTATCTTGTCTGCTAGCAATATCAGACCTACAAGGGGAAAGCCTTCTATATAACAGGCCTTTCTTTACATTCTAATAAAATATTACTTAAAAGAGAAATCCATAAAACCAAGAAAAATATGAATACGAACAATCAAGAAGAAAAAACCTATATATATAAAAAATCTTTATATTCCCATTCATACTACAGTTGCTTCAGACCAACACGGCTACCCACCTGAATCTATATCAGTTAACAAAAAAAAAATTAGTTACCAAATCACATCTCTTATTTGTTTACATTTGTAGCTCTACGCTGAGAGTGTGTCACATTTGGGTCCAATAGGGATGCACATAAGAACAAGTTTTGAAATATATCAAATGCCAAAACATGTCCAAATATGATGCCCCCTTTGAGCTTGAGACCAAGGCCAAGTGGCCCCCCTGCCCCCAGTGGCCCTGCTTGGGTGGTTCTGTTCCTACACACACACACACACACACCCGCAATGCTGTCAATAGCCAACAAAGCATACTTCAGTACATGGAAGAGACATAATAAATGTGTTATTCATTTTCTTATGTAGGTCTTAAAAACGTGAAATTAATTAGAAACCATTAGTGCAATTTCAATTTTTTTGGTATGTTTCTGGCCTGAGAACTGTTTTAAGCTAGTAAATATTTTACACTCTTTTAAATCTCTGTCTGGATTTAATAGTTTTTAATTTTTACCGATTTTTATGCTGTAGAGTTTTTTGTTGTTTTTTTTACCATATTTTACTTTATAAGCCATATGAAGCTGAGTGGCTACTGGTTGCCAGGGGAAAATGAGCAACCCTAGTCCTGATCCGCCCTAAATCTCTCACAATATTTTGTGTCATTTTGGTTGGCACTAATAAAAAGGTTTCTCATCAAGCTTGCCAAACTGCCACTGGTAGTATGATATCACATGGATTATTATTTTTTTTTGCTTTGGATTTTCATCAGGAGGACAGTGAGGGGAATGTCAAGTAGGAAAAGGCAGACTCATACTAGCTCATGGGAGGAAGAAGTAAGCAACGGAGGCACATTTCAACTGGAACAACGAAGACCAGCAAGATCTGTGGCAGGCTGCCCTCCTGTCTGCACCCCTGTTTACAACGAACAAGCTTCGAAAGAGCTGTGCAGATATTTGAAAATGTATCCAGTATATGTACATACAGGAGAGCAGAACGACATTTTTAAACACTGCAAGCTTCCTTGTGCCCATGCAATAGGGGAGGGTGTATATCTATGTAACATTTATATAATTATCATCACCTTACAGCCTGTTAATATATGAAAAAAGCAATCTCAAAGAGACAACACTACCATGAATGCCACTTAACCAATGTCACCACATTAAACAGGACAAAAGCCTTCCGCTGCATCCTCACAGAGAGAGAGAGAGAGAGAAGCAAGGATGACCCTCTAGAGCAACTGGCCCTGGAGCAATTTATTCCTGAGCACCAGAGTCAGAGTGAATTGCTATGAGGAAAGCACTGACTTGCTCCAGGGCACTCCACTCATCATGCAGGGCATTCGGCAACTGCCGGGGGCAAGCATCATTTGCGCTGGAGAGGGATTGCCCTGTGCAGAAAAGTCCTTAGATTTCTGGTGGATTACAAAAACCGACCGTTTGTGTTAACAAGCCCCCTTTCCCCATTTCCCGTGTACTTGGGCTCTCTCATAAGTAATCACTGCACCTCACAACATTCCCTTACCACTTTTCTCCCAAATCTTTTCTTTGAAATCTACGTCAGATCTTCCCTCAAAAGATCTCTCTTCTACCTTGCTTACTTCTCATGCGCCCCAGGCACATGGGCCAGAAAATGCGGGGGGGAGGCGTGGCTAATTGCTCCGGAGGAAAATAACGTGCGGCAGCCCAATCAGAAGTCCTTTCGAGGTCCCGTGGGTAGGCGTCAGGTGCAGATCAGACGGCTAGTCCGCAATGCGGCAAAGAAGCAGCACGGCGCATTCAAACCGGCCCTCGCGCTGCACTGCTCCTGTGGCAAATGCCGCTTCCTGTTTGTGCTCATGTGCCATTAGGTGCTTTTCCACATTCTGCGAAGACTTGGGGGGAGAAATCCCCTTGGTCGCGATGGAACATAGGCAGCCGCCGGATGCCACGACAGTCCACCGGAAACGCGGTCAGACGCCCGCCTTTGCCCCGCGGTTTCTGGAAACGAATACCTCATAGGTACTAGTTTTTAACTCCGCACCTTCAGCGGGGAGCCACGGGCTCTCCACGGGAGCACTGCACTTCCCAGATGTTGGGGTGTGATCGCGCCCGGAAAATCTGCGGGACTCCCATGCCTCTCCCGCGGCAACTTTGCCATGTGACCAGGGGCATGGTTGGCTTTTGCTCCATGCTGTGCCCTTTTATAACATCACCGGTTTTACAATCAGAGCCACTGATTGGCTCCATCTCCTCTCCAGCAATATTTCCCACTTTTTAATGTTTCCTTTTAATTCCCATTCCTTTTTCTTCTGTTGACGTTCATCCTCCTCCCAGCTGAATGCCTCATGTTCCTTTTATTCAGCCATGGTTTCAGCATTTTCCTTCTTCCATGATGCCTATCTCCTGGCCATTTTTTTAACTTCATTATCTAATTACCAGCTGAGGGCTGGAGATCTCCAAGAATTACAACTGATCTCCAGATGACTGAGATCAGTTCCCCTAGAGAAAATGGCTGCTTTGGAGGCTAGACGCTTTGAGATTATACCCCACTGAGTTCTTGCCAGGCCCGTAGCTACAGTGGGGCTTCTTGGGGCTAGGCCTCCTGACTTACTGGCAAGACCCCATGACTTCCCATCCAACCCAAGGCCCCTGAGCAGAAGCAGATGTGGGGAAGGAGTTGGGTATTCCTTTAATTCAATTATCCAGTGCCCCCTAAGAAATTTAAATGCCCCCTGACTTTAAAAATCCTGGCTATGGGCCCGTTTCTTGCCCCTCCCAAACTCCATCCTCCCCAGGAACCACCCACAAAATCTCCCATGGAAGACAGTGTGTGAGAGAGATGTGCCTGCTTCTCCCTCAATAAGCAGAGAGAGAGGGATGATGATGATGATGATGATGATGATGATGATGATGATGATGGAGGAGGAGGAGGAGGAGGAGGGGAGAAGAGGAGTTTGATTGATACTTGCCCTTCGCTTGGAGTCTCAGAGCAGCTTACAATCTCCTTCCCGTCCTCTCCACACAACAGACACCCTGTGAGGTAGGTGGGGCTGAGAGAGCTCTGACAGAAACTGCTCTTGAGAGAACAGCTCTGAGAGAACTGTGACTGACCCAAGGTCACCCAGCATCACCTTCTAGTATGACAAAACAAGGGGAAAACACCTTCTCTCTGATTCTACTACCAATATGTGAACCCCCCAGGTGAGGTATTTGAAAGTATCCAGAGTTGCATTTTTTCCAATGCTCTCTCCACTCCTTCTGTTTCATTCATTCATATTTTCAGGAGCTGCAAAACAAAATTTCGGGGGGGAGGGATTAACAGCAGTGATCAAAGGCTTACTCAGAATTAACAACCAAAAAGCAGTGTGTTTTAGGAAAAGTGGTTCAGCCCAGGTAGTTTAGTGGAGTTTTCCAGGAATTTTCAACAGCAGACTTGGCAACCCTATTTATTTTTTTTCCTTAGGACTACCATTTCCTTTTTACTTTATCTACAATTGCTTAGCATCCAGAAAATACTATGTTAAAGTTTTACCCACTAATTGTCTCCATGCCAGGAAAGGCTTCATTGGGTTGATATTAAAGGCACAGAACAGGGTTGGGAAAAATCCTAACTGTATATTGATCAATCTAATACACTGTTCATCAAGCCAACAAAAATGTCTATCAAAACTTCCTAAATTGGATTTTAACTCTTCTGTGTGTTTTGCCCTTATTTGGGTAGAAAACAGCACACCATGCTATTACCCAAAGAGGCAGTCTCCTAGTTAGTTGGGGGAATTAGCTTTAAGGAGGGAGTAACTGGGATTCTCCACCTATGTATACCAGGATTTTTCCTTTAAGAGAACTCTGGAAACAAACCAGGCAGATGTTCAACCAGAAAGGGTTTTATCTAAAAAGAAAAAGAATAAAACAACATGCACACAATAAACACACACAAAGAGCTAGCTAAGAGAAACACAGGGAGGTGAGGGGGAGAGATTTTAGGGAAGGGTGATAATTACCAGTCTTGGGGAAAGGTCTGCAGAAGCAGCAAAACAGCCAGCATTTTATGAAGAGAAGAAAGCCCAACAAAGTGAGGGTGTATGTGGAGGATCCAAGGCACTCACACACACACACTGCTGGGAAGCAGAGTGCTCCTGATATAGAGTAAAATGTGCCCTCTGGGAATGATGCATTTGCCAGAAAAACAATAACTTAATGGCCTTTTCTGAGATGGACACTGATGGACAGTGATGTGTGAGAGGTCTGATGAGCCTACAAGTATCTGGCAGGAAGAGTCAATGGTTTAGGTGAATAGAATTAAGTTTTGCTAAATTGTTGCTTAATTAGTGTAAGTGGGTGCAGAAGTAAGGTTGGACTTGATGGGATTAGTCCAAGGGTGAGTCAATGAGTTTTGAGAGACCCATTTTCCTAATGCATTTGTCCGGGGTCTGGAGGGGACAGTAGATAGTCAGCCACTCTTACTCATCTTCCAAAAGGGTAAGAGTCCAGTAGCACCTTAAAGACCAACAACTACTGGACTCATCTTGATGTATCTTCCAAAATACTTGCCCAGGCTTGTTCCTGACTGGCATCCATTTTATTTCATTTTGGGCCAGGCAGTTTCCTGTACTCATGATTGTTGTGGTAATATATTAAGAAGAGTGTTTATGGTTATTCTAGCTATAAACTGCCCCTCGGTGAGTGGAGGGGTCTGATTGCTAACAATTCAGTCTCTGGCTGTCTGTCACTGGATTTCGATTTGGGTTTTGTGTAGTCCAATGAAATCTGATTTCAGTTGTGGGCAAGAAAAGGGCAAGGGGCTTCAGATGTTGCTGCTGAACATGCCTCTATGGCATTTGAGCATGCTCAGTAGCATTTAGTAAGAAAATCTGACATCCCAGCCAAAGAGACTGTGTTAGCCCTCACCACTGAGGTGAATGAATTACTCATGCAGCATTCATCCCTCACTCACCAAATAATCTGCTTGCTGAATATGTTCTGCTCTACTGTGGCATTTACTTCTCACAAAGAAGCACCTCTTCCTTTTCAGGTGCTGATTCCTTTTGATGAAGATACATTCTGAATAACAAATGGCACCCATGTTATATTCATTTGTCTCTCTGCTATATTTGATGTGTTCCCAGGACATTAGTTAGAGAACAGGATTGAGAAATAGCTCAGAGATGAAATATGATAGAAAGTCATATACAAGGAAGATGCTTGAGTGAGAAATTTGCACATATTCCCACTCCTGACATTTTTTTAGACCTCTTGGAAAAATTAGGTATTTGCAACTTCCCTCTGGCAACTTCTGACCTGAACTCTAACTCACTTTAAATTACTTTCTGACTTCAGCAATATTACATAAGGACCGTGTTTTCAAACAGCTGGACAATGCCTAAAGTACGTCTCCAAAGTATTAAATGGGAGTGATGTTGATATACAATACAGAATCCTGCTTATGTTTTATACTGTGAATAATGTTTGTGTGAAGATGTCAAGTATTTTGTAATGTGAGAATAACTATGTACCAGTGTCTTTTTTGGCACAGTGAACTTGAAATTGGAAGGATCAAATTCTAGGCCCATGTATTTACCATGAAAAAAACACTGTACGAGTTATCAAGTATATGGGCTTCCAAACAAAAGTGTGCATTTGTGTGAATCAACCTGCTCTGTTATTTACAGTCTGGTGCTTCACACACACAGGCTGAGTTCAGACTGGCATTTTGAAGCACTAGGGAGTCGTGGCAAAGAAAACCCAGAACAGACCGGAAACGGCTTGTTCACGGTATTCCCATTCACACTGCAGTGAATGAAGCGGGAGGATACCGTGGAGGAAGCACAAGGAAGCATTCGCACTGTTGGCCCGCCCCTAGCGGGCTGTTAGCAGCTGTTTCTGCACTCCGCTGCATGCACCTATGCACATGGGTGCATGGGTGCCTGCCGCAGAAACAGCCAGCGCCTATTATCAATGACTGCAAGTTGTTCCCGTCTTAGCAGTACTTGCATTCACACATCAGGGAACCAGAATCAACCCGCTCTACACACAGTTTGCTACCACTTTCACTTGGTACTTTTTAAACTCGGGAGTGAAGCGGCACAAGACGGCTTGAAGGCTGAAGTGTTCTGCTACAGATTTCTCAGTGTTGCGACCTAGGTTCCCTTTAAGCTGCGCCAAGCTGCGCTGACGCACCAATTTCCCCTGGCCAGCGCAGCAATTCTTACCACAGCACAGGAGCAAGAGGTTCCCTTCCCAATGGTCATGCAGCACGGATCTATTTGCTCAGGCAGCACAGAAACACAGCAGTATGCTTTGTGTTTCCTAATCTGGGGTGGCCCCACCTCCCCTCAACTGCAGTTTGCTTGCCCTGTGAAAGGGGGTGCTGTGTTAGCCAAATTGCTTTATTTGCAGCAATTGGCAATTTATAAATGGGTTCTTGCCAACTATACCAAGGTCCTGTTCCCACCAAGGGTTACCAGTAAAATATTCGAGGCGGTTGTGGTTAAAATAGATGTCTTTTACTTAAAAGAATATATCTCATACAAACAATATTGATGCACTCACACATTTAATCAAGTTCCTTAGAAATACAGTATTAAAATAAGCACGGTTGCATTAGCAGGTGGGGGTGATGGTGGGCAATACTTATCTGTCTTGCAGCTTGGTTGTTCCAATGAAAAATGGATGAGAAGAAATAGAAATTAAAGGGATCCACACTACCAGAACTAGCTGGACTGTGTGGGGGTCTCTTGACTGCAGATCAAGAGATCAAAGTAGAGGCAAGGGTTGTGGATAGCAAGTGGGACTCAAGGGGAGTAAAAATCAGATAGGGGCTGTTGCGGGGAGTGCTAGCTAGGAAGGGCCAGGTGAATGGTCCTTTCCTTTTATAGGGGGTTCAAGAGATGGGTTGTGACTGTGCCAACCTCTTGACCCACCTACCTGTTAGTCCATCCCAAAAACAATCCTATTGGTTGCATGTAGGGAGGGGTGGTTACCTAAAAGGAGTGGCCAACATTGAAATCCAATACCTTACTCAAAGGATGGCATCTGGGCAGGTGTGAAACCTTGGCGTCAGGATGCTCCATTGTAGTGTTGATGAAGCTGGCCATTCCATTGTAAACCAAATGTCCATTTGGCAGGAAATATCAATGCAGGAACAAAGCAGTCATGGGTAGTACGTGACTACAACTATTTCTGCAATGGGGACTGTCTCATCTCAAGCTGTTGTTTTTCTTATTGTTCACAATAATGGAGGATTGTGCTTCTTCACCGGGCTGGGTAACTGTGTAGCTGAAACCTTATTTACATGTAAGGCATGTGCAGGCACCTTCTATGTGTGGCATCACAACAGGTGACTTAGTGTACAGTCTTCTGAGCCTATGTGTGTGTGCACAGTCCATTGTGTGTAGCAATAAATATAGTCCATAAAGCAAAATATCAATCTAACAGCTGCTACCCTCCCCGGCAGTCCTCTGCCTCGTGCTCCAAAAGATACCCTGGCCCAGAAGGAGGACTGCTCTGTTGCCCAGCTTCTGCCCTTCCTGAGGTGAGCTGCCTTGTTGTTTGTTTTGTCTTGTGGTGGGGAGCCGGGCTCAGCAGCGTGCTAGAGGCGATCTGGTGGCTTCTGGTGCTTTGCAAAGTGACTCTCTGTGCCCTTAAGCCTGGGAGGTTAAGTAATACAAATATGTTTCACATAAATATAAAGTTTAATATAAATATATGGCTTGTAATAAAAATGATAATAGTTTATATGTTGTTTGTATGTTTGTACACTTTAATAAAAAAATTTTAATGTTAGCCTGCTCACAGATTTAACGCTAGGACCACTTTTGGCTCTCGGTAAAATTTCTGCTCACGAGACTGCACACCTTAGAGGGAACATTGGTTGCGACTCTTGATGTCAGATTTGTGTCCATTTATCCTTTGGCATAGGGTTTGACCTGTTTGCCCTATGTAGAGAACTGAAGGGCATTGTTAGCATTTAATGGCATATACAATATTAGAAGATGAGCAAGTGAATAAGCCTGAGATGGCGTAGTTGATGTTGTTAGGTCCAGTGATCTGGGTGTATGTGGCATCAAATTTGGCATCTAGGTTTATTGCAAGCTCTGGTACCAAGTGTCCATTCAAATTAAATGTTGCATTATTGTAGGTGAAGAGTTGTTTAAGATTGGGGGGCTGTCTGTGGGCAAGAAAAGGTTTGCCCCCCAGTACTGGTGAAAGAGAACTGTCAATATCCAGTAGAGGTTGTAAATAGCTGGTGATGCGTTAAACTGTTTTGAGTTGAGTGGTGGTGCACACAAAGCTCACAAGATAGATCATCAACCACATCTGTCTTCACTCACTTTTTTTTTTTTGCTACTAGAAGCAGTGTTGGAGCCACCCAGCAGAGATGGATGGATTTCTCAAATTTTATTTAATTGGCTATTTCATTTATACCTTGGGGCTTACTTTGTTCACTTTCCCTCCATTTGATGCTCACAACAGCCCTGTGAGATAGGTTAAGCTAAGAGTACATCTGGCACAAGGGCAAGAATATGTGACTCTCAGACTTCCATGCCAGTGGGGAATCGAACCAGGTTCTCCTATATCCTAGTCTGAAACTCTAACCTCTACACCACACTATGTCATACTGGGACCCAAGGACCATTCCCATACTTGGCTCTAGTATTTCTGTCTCTAAACTCATTCCCACACTCTGAAACAAAGTCCTCTTCACACTTCAGGATGACTCGCTGACAGTATTGAAGTCATTAAACTTGAGCCTCTCTTAAGGAACTCTCCTAAGGAACTTTCTGGTTTTGTTCCACACACACACACACAACTGCTGAAGTAAACACTTTTTAGATATTTTTGTTTGGCTTGCAAGCTCTCAACTGTGCTTCTTCTATGACTGTTTTAAAGAATAGCTTACAATGAGACAAAGAGATAAAGTTACTGCATGATAGAGGAATTCAGTCCTTTCATTTAGTGAAAAAGATGTTATTGTAAAATTGTTTAATTACAGTCAGGGTAGCATGTTTAATATTGACTCAGAACAGAATCAATCATGTTTTAATTTATGATATACTACCATAGCTTCAGTCCATCTTAAACAGTGCCTCTTTGAAGAATTACTAGATTATATAATTTTATTGTACAGCGAGTTGCCTTGTAAAAAATTATTATCTTTCTGTCTGCCTAATTAAAATAAAGATGTAATAAAGAATTTACAGTTTTAATTAGATCATGGATCTAAAAGCTATTACAGTGTGATTAATAAGTCTTTAACAAGAGATGAAGAATAAAAGGTTCTAGTCTCATGAAAAATCAATAGGCATTACCCAATTATGCTAACAGAGTTATACACAGCAATCTGGGTCCCAGTTAAAAGGCTTTTCTTGTTAAGATGGTTGGTGGCGTTAGCAGTTATTAATGAGTCCTGACTTGTTTGTTTGCTTATTTCCAAACTCTTTACACACAAAAAAAAAATCTTCAGAGAAATGCTAAGATAAACAATGACAGTCTAAAGATGGAGGATATATTGCATGAACTATATGTCACACTGGATAAGGTTAATTTAATGATTGCTTCCAAACAATGTTATATATGGAATCAAGGTCTGCAACAAAGTCCACTCTTTCAACTACTATGACCAATGGCTTCAATCCACTGAAAAAATTAAGCACATTTAAACTCATTGGTCTCACTGGGTTTAGGCATATTCATCTGTGTTGGATTACAGCCAATAATGTTAGATATATTTATCAGGTTTGTCTTATACCCTGTCAGATGCCTGACCTTAAATCGTATACTTTGGCAAATGAAACAGTCTCTCTATGGAAGAGGGATGAATGGATTTTCCAAATGACATGCGGAAAACTGCAGGGGAATATTCAGTCTCCCTGGACACTCCATATCTGGCCTCAGAAATATTAAGCAAAATGATTTAAAACACAGCTATCTGATTTATTCTGAGTCATTCCATTGTTCCTTCAACCCTAACATTATGTCTTCAACTTATCTCCCTAAATCTCTTTAAAAAAAAACAATATTGCCAAAAAAGGGATTGTGATCAGCATTATCTTATCTCCCAGCACTTGCTTGTTTTTAGACCTGCTACTTGAGACCTTTTAAATATAAGATTCTGATACCTGATGGCACCTGGTATTTTTGGCCACTGTGTGACAGAGTGTTGGACTGAATGGCCCAATGGCCTGATCCAACACTGGCTTCTCTTATGTTCTTATGTAGACACCAAGGACTGAGGCTGGTGGAATTCCAAACATGTATTCTACCATGGGACTATGGACAGTCCAGTAAAAAGGCCTATTGCACTGTCAAGCTCAACTGATAGCATATCTCCAAGCTTGACCGAGGATTGCCCAGGCTAAATCGTTGCATTTCAGTCTCTACATCACCTTTCTAGTTGCTTTCTCTAGCTGCTTATGGAAGTAGCAGCAGACTTTTCAGTCAATGACTCTGTACCTCTTCCTGTCATTTCCATACATTTTGGCAAGCACCTTATTGGCAGATGTCATTGTATTATTATTGTCTCTTCTCCTCTTGGCAGTCTTATCTAGCCAAATGTTAGTGACCTGGAAGCCATGCTTGGAGACATGCTTCTGTTCTTGAAGTCTATGATAGATTGCTTGGGAAATGCCATGGCTAATGCACATGCTAATCTTTTGCAATTCAGCTACATAGCTGCCAGGTGATTAAGTGCCCTGGAAACTAACATAGCCAAGAAACAAACTCCTGTCTGGGTATATAGCTAATGCTGTGAGCTAGAGTACAAATTTCACTTGGAATAAACAGTCTCATTGCTGATGTTACACAGATCCAACTTGTGGAGTGTGAAATTAATTGTAAATTAATTGTAAACCTGTTTGGACAGAGATTTGCTCTCAATATATGAAATTAAATTTCATTGCCATTTATTAAGGATTGTTGATCATTATGTTACACTTAGTTTAGGAGGTAAGGGTCAGAATCTTTGCTCAGCCACAAACATCACAGGGTCTTGTCATCTTTCTCCTTTCTTTGTCTTCAAAATTGGAATGGAGGTGACCTATCTCAAATACATGACATACTATTAATCCATCCGATTTAGGCATAATTGAGCCGAAATTGAGTATTTTAGATTCCCATTGAATTTAAATTGAGAGCTTGAGACATGTTTAAATCCCTCCCACTGGAACTAATGGGGTTGATGGCTGGATCAATCTTTTTGTTGTTAAAGAGGTTGTTAGGTGGATGCTCTAAAAAAAATCATGTCAATGTTATCTGTGGTCAGACTCTGAAGAGTACTTCTTCTATAGAACAACACCAACTCCATCATTCTGAAAAGGAGAATATCAGCCAGGGCAAGTGGTTGAGAAGGACATGCATAGCATAGGAAGTGGCCAATGAGTAGGTATGAAGAAATTACTGAAAGGAATACCTAATGACTGGAGAGTCAAGTGCTTCCAAGAATGCTCATGGTACAATCTGAATTAACCTGGCAAAATGATTCTACCCCATCTTCTGCTTGGGAAGGAAGGTTGATGGCTGAGGAAAATACCTTCTTCTTCATGTCTATGCTGAACCAGATAAGTAAAAAGGAGCCACTAAAGACATTTCTCCAGTTAATTGAACATTCTTAGAACCTTGATCCACCCAGCCC
Organism: Gekko japonicus; assembly: GCF_001447785.1. Classification (NCBI taxonomy): domain Eukaryota; kingdom Metazoa; phylum Chordata; class Lepidosauria; order Squamata; family Gekkonidae; genus Gekko; species Gekko japonicus. The sequence continues at coordinate 193,467 of NW_015167126.1, read as the reverse complement.
ATATAAGTACCAGCTGTCTATGGTCCCATCAGAAGCCTGTTCTAGCCTTTCTACCTGTACTTTCAAGCAGAGATTATTGGAAGGGAGCCTTTCTGCACACCAACCAGGTGCTGCACCATCAAACTGGAGCCCCATTTCAATGGCAGTTCATTGGACATTCAAAGTATAAATCTTTTTTATCTTCTTGACAACCTCCTGGAAACATATATCTAGGAACAAATATTTGACTTATTATTATTGCATTCAGGGGCCCAAAACCGGCTGGCCCTCCCAGGCCCTAAAGATGCCGGGCTGGTGATAACCGAGGCCAGGGCCTTCTCAGTGGCAGCTCTGTACTAGTGGAGTGAGCTCCCGGAGGAGATCAGGGTCCTGTGGGACCTCTTACAGTTCCACAGGGCCTGCAAGACAGAGCTCTTCCACCAGGCCTTCGACTAGGAGCCACACTAAATACCTGAGAAGTGACCCTGTGCCCTGGCCCACAACTTACAGCCTGTGATCACCACACACATAATTTGATCAACTGAGCTGGTGTGAGAATACCACCATGACTGCCACCTAAGTAATGCTGTTTAATTTTGAAACCTCTGCTCTCACACTTTACTTGAATATTGTTCCAGCACTTTAGGATAACTAATATTTAACTGTTATGATGTTTTATGAATGGTTTTAATTGTATTTATATATGTATTTTTATGTAAACTGCACTGAGCCAGATTTCCTAAACTTAAGAACTGTCAGGTCCAGGGTTTCTTAGAAGAGGCTAATTTTCTGGACCCATTTCAATCTGGCTTCAGGCCAGAGTTTGGAACAGAGAGTGGTATGGTTGTATTGGCTGATGATCTGTATCGGGAACTAGACAGGGGGAATGTGACCCTTCTAGTTCTTCTGGATTTTTCAGCAGCTATGAACCACGGTATTTTACTGAGCACCCCCTTATCGCTGGGACTAAGAGGCACAGTATTACAGTGGTTTGAGTCCTATTTGGGGCGCTGATCTCAGAAGATATTGTTCGGGGATTGCTGCTGTGCCTCATGACTGTTGACATGTGGGGTGCCACAGGGTTCCATCTTATCTCCCATTCTATTCAGTACCTATATGAAGCCACTGGGAGAGGTCATCAGGAGGCATGAGATGCAATGTCACCAATGATACCCAGATCTACATTTCTTTTTCACCTAATTCTGTTAATGTTCTGGGCTGGATGAGGGTGAACAAGCTGAAAATTAATCCTAAGAAGACAGAGGTTCATAGTCGTGGTTTCTGTGCAGTTCCATATGGGGACTGCACAACCGCAGGCCAGTCATGGAGAAGAACTTCCAACCTTTAAAGAAGTTTCCAGAGCCTACAACTGCTCCCCCTCCCCTCTGTCTCAAATGTATCCTTTTCCTGTCCAAAGGATCATGTGACAGGGCAAGGCAAGCACTCTCCCCTCACTTCTCTTCTTGCCGCTGTAAGGAGAGCATGAACTATTCCGAGCTGCATTTTTTCCTCAAATCTTGCATTTTCAACTTCTCTCAGAGCTGGTAGGATGGCATTGTTTAAAAATGTAAGGAATGTGGAGTCAAGATAATCCCAAACGATGACCATAATTCGTGTCTTTTATGCTTAGGTGAAGAGCATAATATAGACTCGTGCCCTGCTTGCCACCATCTTACACCAAAAGCCTGGGATGGGAGAGCTGCCAGACTCAAAGCAGCTTTATGGGGAAAGACCCAGGGAGCTCTGGACCTGCAAGAGGAGAAACAGGCCCAAAGGTTGTGACTCCACAAGCCCCTTCAGTAGCCTCAGTCCTGATGCCATCTGGGAGGCTCTGGGGAGCTGTTTTTTCTGCCTCTCCTCAAAAAATTCCCCAAGGTTCAATAGTTTGGACCAGGAGCCCTGACCTGGATAGCCCAGGCAAGCCCAATCTTGTCAGATCTTAAAAGCTAAGCAGGGCAAGTAACTGGGAGACCTCCAAGAAATACCAGGGCTCAGAATGCAGAAGAAAGCAATCAAGCCACCTCTCTGAAATGTCCAAACCCCACTAGGGGCCGCCTGAAGTCACCATAACTTCCAGGCATGCAAGCACACACATGCAGAGACACAAAACACACACACACACAATTGTGGGTGCAATTCTATGGGCTCCAAAGAAAATGCCCCCATTCTCCATTGGTTTCAATGGAGGGAGAAAAGGTGTTTAAAGGGATCGTGGTCCCTTTAAATGCCTTCTCCAAGCCACAACTCTGCAAGTGAACTTTGAAGGCATTTAAAGGGCTTGCAGTCCCTTTACACACCTTCTCCATGCAGCAAGTTCTCCCAGAAGGTGTTTAAAGGGACTGCACTCCCTTTAAAAGCCATTTAATTTTGACTTCTGGTGGTCCCAAAAAAATCCTCAATATTTTTTTGATTTTTGGGGCTTGGCCATTTCGAATAGCTGAAAAATAGCCAAATCTATATCCAGTTGAAAGAACCACTGGAAAATACCAATAGGGTATTTGTTGATATTTTTTCAGCTCAGATTTAGCCAAATGCACACCCCTAGTCAGGGCTTATAACAACTGATAAACCTACTACCCATTAATTTGTATAATCCTTAAAAAAAAGCCATCTAGTGACCACCCTTACATTAAGTGGTTGTAAATTGTGTAAGTATATTAAACATTGCATTCAAAAGTGATTTCTTATATTGAACTGGACCTTCTGCCAAACCGTTTGTCTGGCTAGTTCCCAGTTCTAGAATTATGAGAGTGGATGAAACGTTTGTCTCTGTCTGTTCTCTCCAGGCCACGATTTCATGTCCTCATGGAGAACCCAAACATATAGGACAACAATCAAAGATCTCAGCGAGTCTATAAAATGACACATTGCAATTTGGTTCAGGGTTGTGCTCTGTTTGAAACCAAGAATACAAACACAACCAAGGACAACAGAGTGAGAGAGCTGCTGTAACCAAATATGTTAAACTCCGAAAATGGGCTGCATCTCAGAGGCTCCCAAATCATATAAAAATTCCACCAGTAAGAATTCACAAATATTACTCTATTGAAAACAGTACAACACTGTAGTCAAATACAACATCAGTACCAATTTTCATAAAATTTACAAAAGTCCAGTTGTCAACTGACTAAATAGGATGTTATACAGCAACCAAACTAACCAATAGCTGAGATATCCTATAAAATTGGGAACAATAATATTAAAAAATAACAATAACAGTGCGGAGTAATTACATTCGGAGAAAACGGTATTCAGAACAAGGTGCAAGTTTCCATCCGTGGGTGGTGTCTCTGATTGAAGCAAACTCTCCCCACAGAGTTATTAGCCCTCAAAGGAAAAAAGATAGGAGAAAGATGGGTGTCTTTCTTTCTTCCTTCAAATAGTAATAAGAGCACAAAGAGACACGCTGGAGCAGAAGGATAGCCCCCTATCCCCTCCGCAGACAGCCCTGATCCAAATGGGACCACAAATGCCTGAAATTTAACTTTAAAGGATGCAAGGAGACCTGTGATCTCAATCTTGTCTAGTTTAAGCCTAAGCAGAAAGTAGACTTTCTTACTCTACAAAGCAAAAGACAACTGTTGGATAAAAGCCATTTCTCTTTAAGAGAACAGTTTCCCCTCACAAGTTGTCTCACTTCCAAGCTAGGCTAAAGGCAAACAAGGTAAATGGGCTCAAACTAGATTGACTTTTAGTAGTACTGAAAGCATGTTTGTTTGTTTTTAAAATGTGCCAAATAGGTCTAGTTTTTCTAGTATTTGACAAAGTTCTCCACATCTATTTTGTTTCCATTTGTAAAAATTGGCACAGCATGGAACTGAGATGAACATAAGTAGCAAACCCATACATCACGAAAAGTACTGGCTTCTAGCAGACACTGGTACCAGACCCAATATTTCCAAACCCTAGTGGGGTTCATCACTCCTAGAACCACGCATCAATATGAAAATTGCAACATAATTCTCCTCTGTGTACACATGTGGCATCATAAATGAAACTTGATAGGCTTGAGCATGACAGACTTCAGCATGGTCATAGCAAGCTAAACCTGCCCCAGAATTAAAAGGAACAGTGACAACATTCCCAATGTCATAAACTGGGGCAGTTCCAAAGCTGGAACGACTTCATCCATCAATTCTCTCTCTGCCCTCCTTACCCCCAACGCCAGATTTCTCCATCCTAGAAGGATTAAAAGCTGTTTGTTTGCACTTCTGTGTAATGCCACGCTCCATTTGTAAGCTTAATAGCTCTCCGGGGATCATAAGAAATATCTAAACGATACCATGCCACCTTTCACAAGAACTGCCTACCAGACCTAATTAATAGAGCATCCTAGTTAACACATGCAGACTTGGCATTATTAGTCTAATTAAAAGGATTTTAGCAATCCCAGTCGCCCTCCTTCCCTCCCCCGCAAGCCGTCCGACATATGCAACTCAAGTAAATTAAACCCATTAATCACCATTGGTGCAAATGATACACATTCTCTGAGCACGGTCCTGTCTCTGAAAGAGAGACACTAACAGCCCTCATTATGTTTAATTTTGTTCCCCAGCTAAGGCTAATAAATACAAATTGTAACATCACAATAAAACATTTAATTATTCAAGAATAGGTAAGGAACATTATAATTAGCGTTCTGGTATGTGTCTTCACTTGCGGAATAATGGAAGCAATTTGGGAGACGTGGCGTTTTTTTCTGGTCAAAGGAGAGCTTACTGGAATTGTACTAATCAGGACAACCTGACAACTCTTGGGGCTAAAATGACATGTTCAGGGGTGATACGGGGGTGTCAGCAGACAATCGCTTCAATAGAACAAACTCTGCTTTCTAAGGGAGAAATCAAAGGTGGGATGTAGGTGCAGAGTTTTCTGACACCAATAGCTTAAGGAAGAGGGAAGATTTCTGTTATGCTTTCAGGTCAACACTAGAGCAGCCATGACAGTACAGCAAAAATAAAAATGGTTAAAGGAGAGCTTTCCCACCTCTGTCTTGCCTATAAGAGAAGAGGGAGCAGTGGCACAGGCGGTAAAGACGCCTGCAGTAACATCAATGAACAGCCATTGTGGCTGTTCGAGACCCACCGCGGCCGGGGTGAGCTCCCGGTCCTAGTCCCAGCTCTCGTCCACCCAGCGATTCGAAAGCGTAATCGCAAGTAGATAAAATGGGTACCTGCCCCTAGGTGGCAGGGGGCACCCTCCTCCTGTGATGGCATGTGGCAGGAGTGTCGGCGGCGGCGGCAGTACAGTTGGTGACCCGGTGACATTGGGCGGCGGCAGAGGCCGGATGGAGGCGGAGCTGTGGCGGCGTGGCAGCGCGACGACGCAGCGTGGCGGAGCCTGAAGGGACGAGAGCCAGAGCTGCAGTTGGCGCACGCCAGGGGAGCCCACCGGAAGAAGTTGTCGACCCATCCTAGGGCGCCGGGAGTAAAATCTGAAGCCCGCTCGAATACACCAACAGAATGTGCCGCCTGGGTGCTGGTAGGCAATCCCTCCCCCATACAAAAATGTGGCCCTAGGTAGGAATCTAAAAGCCTATGTAAACCGCTCAGAGACCCTTCGGGGTCAGAGCGGTATATAAACCAAAAATTAAAAAAACAAAAACAAAGATACAAGTGACTCTCACATAGGTTTAAAATTGTTTCTCCACAGGCACCCCTGGGATGGAGAGCTCTGTTTGGAGAGTGAGGCATTCATAATGCCATCCTCGTCAGAGTACAATTCCCAGGATTCTTTGAGACATTGCCTATAAGATATACTGTCTAGAATATTTGTAGTTTAGATGTGCCCCTGGAGTCAGGGCTTCCAAACCTAAAGGACCATAAGCATGAATAAATGGCATAATCAGCTGGGAACTCTGAGGGACAGATCTTAAGAAGTACTTGTGGGACAGAGCTTCCTCCCTCCCAATGCAGCTTGCTGTGCTGTCTGAAATGTGTCCCGCAGGTTGGTGGATTGTTGGCGATGGCATGGGGAAATAGCATGGGGGTCTGCACTGGGAAGAGTAAATTGGTAGAAACCTTCCACCTTCATGCACGATCAGAAGGGGATTGAGGATCCAACCCTATATCTGTTCAAATCCTCATAATGCTGAGAGTTTTTAAAAAGAAAAGAAAGCTTCAAAGATAGAGGAATCCATGAATAGTTAAAGGAATTCATTAAGATCAGCAGCCTTTCTAAAGAGTTCATTGATAAAATTTGAATGTAGATGTAAGAGAAGCCATTACTCAACAAGTCACAATTGCAGTTTTCAGTTGTTATGTATCTTATGGGAATTCAGGCGGCTTAAGAGTGGATTAATGCTCAGAGAACATCTGAATGTGAAAATCTGTTTCCAATGCACATGCCAGACATCCCACCATTGTAACCTTTGTGAAAAGAAAAACCTTTGGGTGACTCACGCCAGAGGTAAGCACTTGAATGAAAAATGTGAATTGTGCAGTTCAAGCAAACCCATAAGGCAATTAGTACTTGGGAAATTGAATATATTTCCTGGTACGCCACAAAGAAGATATGTTTGCAAGGTTAAGGAGGACTGCAATTTGGAGTAAATTGAGATTGCCAACAAGAGGGTATGCGCAACTTTCAGAAACACATTTTTTTTTCAGTGCAGAATAGATTCTCTTAGCTTATGGACATGAATGATAATATCCTTCCTAAACACACAGTTGAATTAGTCCAAGAAAGCATGAGGATATGAATAGACAATCAACATAATAAATGCAGTGGATTTTTTTTTTCTTCCCTTCATTGACTGAGTCCTCTCGGCAAGATTCCCCATCTTTGGGAGTGTTGAAAATAAATTAAATATAACTTGAACTAGATCCTGGCTCACAGGGAGTGCCTAGTTTAAGGGCTCATTAATCACTGGTTTAAATCCTAGAGTCCCTAGTCATGCTAATTAATGGAACAATGCTGAACTTTTGGAACACAAGAGCAGCAAAGGCAAGCTATTGCCAATCTTGGCCAATAGGGATCATGTAGAGCTTTTTTTTTCACTCTCAAAGAAAAATGAAAGTAAGCTGTTACTTTAATTCCAACTCAAGAAAACAATATCCAGCCTCCCTATTTCATTCAGATGGAAAGAGGGAGATGCACGTTTTGCTCTGTGCTCTGTGGCTTTTGTTTATATTTTCAAACCACCAGTGTGGTGCAGTGGTTAAGAGCAGTGGCCTCTAATGTGGAGAACTGGGTTTGATTCCCCACTCCACCACAAGAAGCCTGCTGGGTGGCCAGTCACAGTTTTCTCAGAACTCTCTCAGCCCCACCTACCCCCCAAGGTGACTGTTTTGGGGCGAGGTAGGGGGAAGCAATTGTAAGCAGCTTTGAGATTCCTTAGGGTAGAGATAAGTGGGGGAGGCCAGAGGTGATGAGCAGTGACATTTTGAAATGGGCTGCCCTCAGTTTCAAGGTAAGTGGGGTATAAAAACCAACTTCTCCTCCTTCAAACCAACCTCCACCACACTGTCTTCACTCTACAGTATCTGAATTTTACAAACTACAGTTGGTGAGGTTCATTTGGAACTGTTCATCATGATGATTAAAGAACTATTACATTTTTCTAGTATGTCTTTAACTGAAAGGAGAAACAACCTCTTTGATTCGGAAGGGATGAGGGGAAGGCAAAAGCAGAGTCCATTAATCCAGCATCCAGTGTATAGAGAAGAAACTTCAGCCAGTGATATGGGCAGCAAAGTTTGCCTGCAGAATAGGTGTATTACAAATGCAAGATTGGCTCAGTTTTCATTGGCATCTATGTTACAAACAACCAAGGTGCACATAGACCCTGCAATTATTCAGAGGTTCAACCCCTTGTTCCAACCCTCTTCATCCTTGAAAATCAATTCCTTCTTCATGTAAACAGTCTGAAGAAAGCAATCTGTGAAGAGGCTGTTATCTCAGATAACTGATTGTGTAGACAAGCCCTCTTACTCTATATATTCCGTGATTAGTAACTTGTGAGCATTTTTCATTATGGTAATGTGCATTGGTAAATGCACCACTAGACAGCCCTCTGGGTTATTTACATGCAAATGAGGCCTCAGTGGTTTGAAGGGCAAACCATACATTACATGCAATTGTATGTTTCTTCTATGTGATGGCTTGTTCTTTTATTGAGAAAAGCAACCTTGGGGGTTTCTTTTGAAAAGTGATGGGGGAGAAGGCCTTTTGCCCCTTTCCCTTCTTTCTGTATCTTCTCAAAACCTACTTCTTGATACCCCAGAGGGAAAGATAGAAGTGGTACCCTTCCCTGTAGGGGAAGAATTGGCTTGGGGAGGAGGGATTTAGTTAAGCATTCCAATTCCTACCTGGCCTGTTTCTGGCCACAGCTGGTGGGGCTGTTTTTCATTTAAAATTTTTGAAAAACTTTCAGGAAAACTGACACAGAGCCAAAGGTGAGAAAAGCCTCCCTCCCTATTTCTGCTGGTGAAAACTGGGTGAGAGGAAACTGAAAGCTACTTCTTCCCACTTGCAGCACTGAATGAATGTGCACTATTTAAGGTGAGTCCCATTGCACATCCCAGGCCCTCCAATATGTTGGGCATATTATATAACCACGCCCTAAGAGAGAAAAGAAGGGAGACTGCATCTGAAACCAGTCATAGAGCTTGTCAATTTTGTTTTGTTTTTTTTACAGTGACCAGGGTGTTGGGAATGCCCTGGGCACTGAAGATCTTCCACATGGCCCATATTGCTGCTATTGAGGAGGTGGACAGCACCAGGACCACTTCCAGACACTTGCTGTGTGCATCCACCAGGATGAAGAAAAGCTGACCGTAGTTCCCAAAAACTCATATAAACTGAGGATTAGAAAAGATAAGAAGAAATAAGGGCTGAAGGACTCTGATTTGTGCCTGAAAAAATGTTGAAATAACTTGGGGATGCTCCGGGAACTTCTTTAAACAGTTAAAGGGATGGTTAAACGATAATTAATCTATCATAACCGACTAAATTCATTGTATTATTAGTAGTATTTTGAAAATAACAATGTGATAAGCTGGTGTATTGATCTCCTACCCTTGGGTTTTTAGTTAGTTGTGGGTCTTTTTTTTTTCTCCTTTTTTCCATAGATGTAGTTCCCTTCCCTATATTTTCTGTTGTAGTTTTGTAGTCTGTAAAAAAATCAATAAAAACCTCCCCCCAGGGGGATTGGGAAAAAAAAAGAACAGCTGACCCTGGAACTGCCCCGTGAAGTCCAAGTGTAGCCTGGACCAGGGTCTGTGGGATGACTCCCAGGCTTGGGCGGGGGCCCTGGGAGGCTCGGGTTTGGATTCCTGGCAGGACTGGCATTTCTTGACCATGTCCTCAAGGGGTGCTTTCATCTGGACCACCCCTCAGATGCGTCTCGTGGAGAGCTGCGAGGGGGTTGGGATTACCACCCTGCCTCCCCACATCAAGCAGCCCTTGTGGGCCGACAGCTTGTCTTTGCGGGAGGCAAACACCATGAAGTTCGCCCCCCACGGCCCAAGGGCCACCCCCTTCTCACCCAGTCCAAGACGCGGCAAAGGACATTGTCCTTGGCAGTGCAGCATGCCACCTCTTGAATGTGCATGGGCTGGTTGGGGAGGGCCTCCAGAAGTGCAACCTGATGAGCTGGGGCCAGATCCGAAACTGGCAGCAGAAAACGGCTCAAGGTGTCCATGTGGCCCATCACTTTTCCAGGCTAGTGGACGAGCGAATACGCATACCCTGCCAAAAAAAACAGACTACCGGAGCACCTGAGGTGATGTCATCTGCAGGGTCTTGCGGTCAGGGGCCAGGAGGCCGAGAAGCGGCTTATGGTTGGTTAGGATCGTAAAAGGTCGGCCATACAGGTAGTGGTGAAATTTTTTCACCCCTGCCATGATAGCAAGTGCCTCTTTGTCGATCTGCATGTAGTTGCGCTCCACAGACGACAAGGTCTGTGAATAATAGGCGACCAGGACCTCCTGGCCGTCTGGAAGCTGATGGCCCAGGACTGCCCGACCCCATACAGAGATGCATTGCAGGCGTGGACCACAGGCAGATCCTCGTTAAAATGCGAGAGAACCGAGTTTGATACTAGGAGGCGTTCTTGTCGAGCAGACGGTGAAGGGGTTCCACCACAGCAGCCTTGAGGGGGAGAAATGAATGATAAAAGTTTAATAGTCTGAGGAAGGCCTGCAGCTCGGACTTGGACGTGGGCAGAGGAGCCTGAGTGATTGCCCTGGTCTTGTCGTCAGTGGGGTGAATACCCTGGGTGTCCATGGCGAAACCTAGGAACTCCACCCTAGGCACCCCCTGCAGGCATTTTTCACATTTGACCTTCAAGCCAGCTGGGGTCAAAAAGCTGGAGCACCGCCTGAAGCCGATCAGTGAAGGTTGAGGCATCTGGAGCCGCAATGAACACGTCATCTAGAAACGGCTTCACTCTGGGGATCTATTTCAAATGAGAGTCCATAAACGATTGAAAAATGCCCGGCAACGTGCGGATTTGTGCGGACTATAAGTGCACTCTGAACAAAGCCCTCCAAGACCACGCTTATCCGGTACCGGTGGTCAGCCATATGTTAGCCGCACTGGCTGGGGTTCGGTTTTTTGGCAAGCTGGACTTGGCCCAGGCCTACCAGCAACTGCTGGTGGATGCTGCCATGGCAGAAGCCCAAATGATAGCAACGCACAAAGGGGTTTTCAAAGTACATAGGCTCCAGTTTGGGGTATCGGTTGCACCGGCAATTTTTCAATCGTTCATGGACACTTTGTTAAAAGGTATTCCAGGAGTGCAGCCATTTCTAGATGACGTGCTCATCACGGTCCCGGATGCCTTGACCTTCGCCGATCGGCTGCGGGCGGTGCTCCAGCGTTTCGACATGGCTGGCCTGAAGGTCAAGCGAGAGAAATGCTTGCTTGGGGTTCCCAAGGTGGAGTTCTTGGGGTTTGCTGTGGACGCCCAGGGAATTCACCCCATGGAAGAAAAGACAATAGCTATCTCACAGGCGCCCCCGCCTACATCCAAGACGGAATTACAGGCTTTCTTAGGCCTGTTAAATTTTTATCACTCCTTTCTCCCTCTAAAGGCCGCGGTGGCAGAACCTCTGAACCACCTGCTAGATAAAAACGCTCCATGGGTCTGGGGCCCAGAGCACGCCGCCGCTTTCCAGGCGGTAAAGGACCTTCTCGTCTCCAACTCGGTCCTCTCCCATTTCAATGAGGCCCTTCCCATGGTCCTGGCCTGCGATGCCTCTCTGTATGGGGTCAGGCGGTCTTGGGCTACCAGTTACCGGACGGCCAAGAGATTCCGGTTGCTTATTACTCTCACACCTTGACATCTGCCAAGTGTAAGTATGTGCAGATTGACAAGGAGGCGCTGGCTATTGTGGCAGGGGTGAAAAAATTTCACCATTACTTGTATGGTCGGCCATTCACGATCCTGACGGACCATAAACCACTCCTCGGCCTCCTGGCCCCAGACCGCCAACCCCCCAGATGACATCTTGCAGCCGAGTGCTCCGGTGTCACCTTCCACCCCGGTTCCCGCACCTCGCCGCTCTACAAGAGCCCATAAAGCCCCTTCCTACTTGCAGGACTATGTGTGGGGTGTCTTTTGGACCAAGGGGGGAGGGGTGTAATGTATCCATATCAGACAGCGTACACGGCCATTTCGCCATGCGGTCAGGCGAAGCGACCGAGCTTCGCTCTCAGTAACAATGGGACAAGCGGATCCTAGCCGGCACCTATCGGCAGGCTAGGCTCCTGGTCGAGAGCCTATGGAACTCTCAGCCACTATAAATAGCCAATCACTTGGGTGTGGGTGTGTTTGGGGAGCGGGGCTTGTGCACATATAAACCAGCCTGTGAACTGGGTACTCTCGTCTTGTTCTGAGCAGAAATAAAGTATGAGAGCTGAAATCACTAGTAAGTCTCAGTACTTTTCAGATTATTTAGTGTGTGTGTGTAAAAGGCTTTGTGTGTGTGTGTGTGTGTGTGTGTAAAAAGCTTTGTGTGTATATAAAGTGACATCAAGTTGCAACCACCTTATTGCGACCCCAGAAAGGTGCTTTTGGCCAGGGAGAAGCAGAGGTGGTTTCCTATTGCCTTCCTCTGTACAGTCTTCCTTAGTGGTCTCCCTTCTAAGCCCCAACCCTACTTAGCTTCCAAGATCTGATGAGATTGAGCTATACCATGCTGTCTTCTCTCCCAGTGAAACCCTCACATTTGGGACTTACACATGTGGACCCCACCATGTATTCTCAGGTCTGTAGGCAACAAGAGCCCCCAAATCTAGCTGTACTCTGTGGTCCCAATCCAAATCCTATTCCCCACCTCACCACCTATTTGACAGTAGAAATGCTGGTAGTAGTGCAAAGCCATTGGTGGATCATTCAGTATCTCATATTATTTGACCCTGAAACATTGCCCAAGAACATAATGAAAGAAAGATCTCGAGATAGTATGTGCCAACAATTACATTACTTGCATTCTTTATTTCCTGCCTTCTTAAACTCAAATCATTATAACTTTGTGCGGAAAAGACATCTGTTTATTCTAAATTTGGGGGGGGGGGGTATTGGATGTGCCCCAAAGCAGTTTCATAAACAAAAGAGGACTGTATTGATCACCAAGGCAAATTCTGGAAGTTATAAGGTACAACAAATTTATACGCATGGATGAAGTTCCTGGCCTCATTGCATAACAGCTGATATTGCCCATGCAAAGTAATTTGCATTGGCAACAGGAAAGGACAAAAAGCGGACTTCTGCTACCATGCTATTTTTCTTTGTGTCTGTTTGTGAAATGTAGGCAGCAGATTCTTCTAGCATAACCATAGCCTTGATTTTTGCTCCCTGAAGCACGCACTGAAGACCCAAAAATAAGCAGGAGAATAAACTGCAAGCTCCTTTGCTCTGGTCTGTCTCTACCATCTGGAAGTTAATTAATTAGAGGGTCTTGGAGGGCTCAGCTGAGCTATCATGAGGGAGAAACTTCTTTCTGGTGAGAGGTAAGTAGTTCCTGCCACAAGGAAACTATCTAGGGCATCATCTTATTGCCTGGAAATTCTTCATAGGGTTGCCTTGTGCAAATTCTCTCATTTAACTTCAGCTTTGCCATGTGTTTTGTTTTTATTGTAATTCTCTTCAGTGGGGCTCTTGTTTCCTTGGATAAGTTTAGAGATTTGCCTCATTACAGCAACCTTTTAAAATATTGTTTGTTTGATTTGCTTTATTTACAGACCACTTTTCAATAGAGCACCCAAAGCGATGTACAAATTGAGGCTTGGATTCACTGGAGCCTTTCTGTGGGTGGAAGGATTTCTGCCAATGTAGTGTAACTTTCTTACCTCCCCCACCCAGTGCAGCCCGAAATGCTTCCCCCCCCCCCAACCAATTCTCTGGTGGATCCAATC
>NW_015167126.1:129082-180073 GCF_001447785.1 Gekko japonicus | reverse complement strand
TCCTGCTGGTTTTTAATGAGAAACAAGTTTTTAATGTTTCAAATATCATGAGATCCTCACTCGCTGGATACTTCAGCCAAGGAGGGACCCTCTCTCCCAGTTCTAAGGAGACAGGTACAAGAGTTTCCGCTTTAGAGGTAACCTAAATCTTCATTTTTAGAATAGTTGGGGGGTTGCTTCAAAGAACCAGGAGCTTGACACAGTATGGCAAAGCAAGAAGGCCTCCCTCAACCACACAATTTGCTACGTAAGTACACCATTTTGTACATGAACAGGTAGAATTGGTATAAATAACTGGGTCCCCTCCAGGGCTGTTTTTAGATGAAGAAGGATCCTTTCACATAGAGAAACCTCACACAGTTTCAGTTTCCCTTACCTGTCATAAGCATGGGTTGGGGAGGGAATGCATAGCAAGTGCAACTTCTAGCCTTTGGACTGCTCCAAGTAAGAAAACAGGTATTTTGCCTTACAGGGGATCCAGAAACCCATGAATCTAATAACAAAAAAATTATAAAAACAGTATGTGAACCCTTAACAACTCATTCTTTGAAAATCTGGGAGCTGCTTTATCAGACCAGAATACAAAGTTGGAAGATTGAATATATTATGGATTACTTATGTTTGACTGTGGTACCTGTTCCTAAAGAAGCCACTGTGGAAATGGGATTTCTACCGGTACCCTGTTAACAGGATCGCTTTGGCTCCATCAACATCGGACTTTATGGCTTAACTGGGAAGAACTGCTTCAGGTAGAATTTTGTTAGGACTTTGAGGTGTCTTTGAAAATTGGATTGACACCAGAGACATTTAGTATAATATTCTTCATTCATAACATTTGTTAAGGGTTCACATACTATTTTTATAAATTTGTTGTTATTATATTCATGGTTTTCTTGTCTTTTGTTAATTTTCTCCATACCGTGAATCTCTTTTTGCTTTGTTACAGGGGATCCAAGCAAAGCCTTTACCTCTGTCCAAAAGTGTCAGACATGGAAAAGGGAGGAGCAACTTCCCCAACCTTTTGCCAAAGAATGCAAGCAAAGCAACTGCTTCTACTCAGTGGTGTACCAAGGGCGGGGCAGCTGATGCGGTCCACCCCAAGTGCAGATCTGAAAGGGGTGTCCAGAAGCCCGATCTCCATATCAATTTAAATGAGCCTAGAAACTTCCCCAGAAACTCCCATCTCTCAGCTGAAAATGCTAGATCCACCCAAGGCTGAGCCAAGCTCCTCCCGCCAGTGGGTACCTGGGTCACTTTTCATACATGGCTACCCATGAGGAGGAGCACAAAACTGCTGGCTACCAGTGGGAGGCTGGGAGTTTGGGCTGCTGCTGGTCTGCGGCCTGCAGGGAGGCTGAACTGTGCTGACCCTTTTCTGGCCCCAGCTTAGCATGTTGCTGTGCAGTTTTAAGGCACACAGTATGGGAAGGATTGCTGAGCCACTCCTAGTTCTGGCTGGACATGGCCAGTGGGGAAATTCTGAGGGCTGTTTAGGCCAGACTGCTCCCGGGGCTAGACGCCCATCACCACCCATAGAACTGCTGGTTGCCGTTCAGTTGCCTCATTGAAACCTGGCAGATCACCTCAAGGCTTTCCCTTCAGTGCATTGACTTGAAAGTAACAGCTGCAGTTCTCCAAACTCATCAGAAGAAATGGGCTTCACTTCCCAACTTTTTCATAGAAGCAGCCAGAAGGGCCTACCAAGACCCATGCTTACTTGCGCAGTAAACCACACTGTACTTAGCAAGGCTTAGGGAGCAGTCCTAAGCAGGTGTACTCAGAAGTAAGTGTCATTCTACACAATGGGGCTTACTCCCTGGAAAGTGTTCTTAGGACTTCACTCTCACTTCTGAATGAACAAGCAGAGGATCGGACCCTAAAACCTGGCCCTCTGGAGGCCCAGTTCAGAATAGAACTGATTTTTCTGCTCTAGAAAATATTTGCTCCATTAATTGTATTGAATTCAGCATAGTGGATTTAGTGCATTCTCTTGGTTTCCCTGGTGGCATTCCCAAGGACGCTGTCCAATAAGCAAGTCCCACATGACTTATATCTGAGTACACCTAAGGCTCGCTGCCTCTGAGTTTTATCTGCCCCCATGAAAATTTATATCCTCAAAATTCCTATGTTTGAATTCTATTTTTATGGAGATTCATATCAAATATTTTCCGTAAGCCAGACAAACACCATGCCATGATTTCAGTCAAAGCAAAGGTTTGAAAAGAAGGCATTTCTCTCTGTTCAGGGTTGTTTAGACCCCAGTAGGATTCTGAGTAGATCTGCTTAGGATTACCCTATTAGCAGTATATGCCTCTGTATAAATGTGCACAAGATCAGGCTGAGAGTCTTAAGGGGCACAAGCCAGCTTGGAGCTCTCCCACACAAGCCCCATTGAAGAACATTTAACTCCCTTCCCAATTATTTTGTCTTGAACTGCCAGGAATTGCATGTTGTGCCTTTAATAATAGCAGCATATATATGTATATATATACTGTCTCTCTCTCTTTCTCCCCTCCCTTCCCATCTAAAGTTAAATGTGTTCTCCAAGTCCTGCCCCACCACCACATGCAGCCAACTGGCTTGGCTTGGAGAAGGCATTTGTCTCTTTAAATCCCTTCTCCAAGCCAAGCTATGGCAGCAGGGGCAGGAGGTTTGGAGAACACATTTAAAGTTAAAGGCGTTCTCCCCCACCCCATAGCCCTGCCCACTGGCTTGGAGAAGGCATTTGTCTCTTTAAATCCCTTCTCTGAGCCAAGCTAGCTGGCATGGGGGTGAGGGTGGGGGTGGAGAACATGTTTAAAGTTGCTCTCTTTACACCTCTTCCTCCCTCCCTCTCCATTTATTTGCTTTCTTTCCACCTCTCTCTTTCCACTTCCTGCCTCCCTCCCTCCCCCATCTATTTGCTTTCTTTCCACTTATTTCTTTCTTTTCACCTTTCTGTCTCTGCTTTTTTCTCCCTTACTTCCTTTCTCTCTTTCTTTCTCTCTTCTGTCATTCCGCCCCTCCCTCATCTATTTGCTTTGTTTCTTTCCTTCTCCCTCTCTCTCTTCCTTCCTTCTTCCCCCTCCCTCCCTCCCCCATTTATTTGCTTTCTTTGTTTCTGTTTCTCTCTCTCCTTCTTTCTTTCCATCTCTTTCATTCTTTCCATCTTTCTCTTTCTCTCTTCCTTCCTTATTTCCATCTTTCCTCCCCTCCCTCCCCATCTATTTGCTTTCTTTGTTTCCCTCTCTCCCTCTCTCCCTCTCTCCCTCTTTTTCTTTCTTTCTTTCTTTCTTTCTTTCTTTCTTTCTTTCTTTCTTTCTTTCTTTCTTTCTTTCTCTCTCTCTCTCTCTCTCTCTCTCTTTCTTTCTTTCCCTTTTCCTCCCTCCCCCTTCCTCTTCCATCTATTTGCTTTTGGTTTCTCTCTCTTCCTCTTCCTCCCTCCCTCTCCCAACTATTTGGTTTTGTTCCACCTCCTTCCCTCCCTCCCTCCCTCTCGTCCTTCCTTCCTTCTTTCCCTCTCCCTCCCCCCATCTATTTGCTTTCTTTGTTTCTCTCTCTTTCTGTCTTCCTCTCCACCTCTTTCATTCTTTATTTCCACCCCTCTCTCTCTTAAACAAAAAATATAATTAGCAAACAAATATTATTGAACAAATAAATATCAGTATCAGTATCTGTTTTTAACCCTTTTGTTTTTATTTTTGGCAGTCTCATTTAATGTTAATAAAAAGCAAATTTGCATATTTTTAAATAAAAACATGTGTGTAATATTTGTTCATGTCTTGCAGCTCTCAAACATTTGATGTTTATTCTATGTAGTCTTATGTTAATCAAGTTTGGCCACCCCTACTGTAGCGTAATTGAAAATCTTGATCGCCATATAATTTAATTTGACTGAATTCTTATTATAATTTTAACTGATATGATATGTTGTTTTATCCACTGTTGTTCACCGCCCTGTGCCCTCTTTACAGGGAATGGCCATATAAAAATCAAATAAATAAATATTTATAACTTCATAGCCCTTCCCCTGCCCCTTGCAGATCCCAGAAAGGGCCTGGAGAAATGGAAATGGGAAGCGGAGTGTAGCCACAAGCATTGTGATGCTGCCCTTCCCCAAATGGCCAGACCTGATCAAGTTGTCCAAGAGTTGGAAGAAATTTCATTTGGATTAATTAACCTTCCTAAGTTAACAAACAGGGCTGAATTTTCATTCATTATTTTCCAAATGCAGGTCCCTGGTACAAACAACTGCATCAAGAATACGCCATCACTTCTGCTATATTCTTTCCAACATTTTCCACATCCTTATCCCTAGATACCAACTCTTTCATTGCACATGGAGCATTCAAGGGCTATGAATGTGCATAGTTGTACATAGGACACATATAGTGCCATCCTAAGCAAAGTTGCATCCTTCTTAGTCCATAAAGGAGCTTTTAACTAATTTTGGAAGCTGCTGAAGAGAAGCCTGATCAGACTCCTGGGAGATGTCATTCCATAACTGTGGCTTCAAAAACTGGAATGCTTTGCTCCAGATAGACGTAAATCAAATATTCATAAGGTACAGGACATGGAACATTGATTCTCCAGAGAGCCTTAAGCTGAGATGGAAAAGATATTACATTGGTTATCTTAGATCCAAATCATGTGGTGTTCTTAAAGTCCACAATATCCCCCCTTGACACCAGCAAGGGATGGCATGGTAGGGTTGTCAGATCCAGGTTGGGAAACTCCTGGAAATTTGGGGATGGAGCCTGGGGAGAACAGGGACCTCAGTGTGGTGCAATGCCATGGAGTCCAGCCTCCAAAGTATCCATTTTCTCCAGGGGAACTGGTCTCTGTATCTGGAGATGAGCTGTAGTTCTGGAGGATCTCCCGGTCCCACCTGGAGACTGGCATCTCTACCACACTGCTGAAGCAGTCCCCTAAGCAAACTTGGAGCCAGGGTCACCACAGAGCTCTCTAAATGTTCTTCTTGTTCACTGAGAGTCCAAGGGACAAGGAACTTAATCATACCTCGTTTCAATTATTTCCTAAAGCATTAGACAACATTTATGCGTATCTTGGCTGAGGTGAACTAGTAACACAAGACCACATTAACGTTAATATAAATCATATTACTGGGAGCATCAGTGAACTGAGAAATTAGGCAAAAAGTATACCAGTTTTGCTTCATTTTTGCATTTAAAAATTGCTGTGCAGTCTGACAGCCATTAATCTCAGGCCTGAAAATTATTCATTTGGTTGTGCAGTAGTACTGTAATAAAATACAAGAGAACTATTTCATGTGTGTTATGAACATTAATTCCCGCCACAAAAAAGGAAGTTTGTATGAATGTATACAAAGGGAGTTGTTTCTTTTACCTCTTTTATTATTTGTGTTGAAATCCAGGTTTTAATCTTCTTTTTCCTTTCACACAACACTTTTCTCTAAATTCTCTCATGTGGTAGATTTTGTCAGGCTTATCCATATAATTTTTGGTACATTCATATAGGGTTGCCAAATCCATCTTTGTTGGTGGCGGGGGTGTCCCGGCCAGCGTCGGGGGTGTGTGCGCGCGTACGTCACCCGGAAGTGACGTAGGCACGCTGGGGGCAGGGCCACAGCCATACAAGGGAAAACCATAGAGTTTTCCCTTGTATGGCCGTGGCCCCGTCCCCAGTGTGCCCAGCGTGCCCACGTCACTTGCTAGTGACACGCACGCTGGGGGCGGGGTTCCCCCGGGGCCCGATTCCGCCGCGTCACATTTGGGAGCCCTACATTCATAATATATTCTAGCTGTTCCTCCAGTCTCTATGGATGAAGCCATAAAGTTTGGGGGAATTCTTAGAGCATCACAGCTGCTCACTTTATTGAGTGCAGGTAGCTGAGGTAAGGGGTAAGAGTTCACTCCCCACAGGGGACAACCTTTTAAGCCTGGTCCATAGAGATAACATGAATTCCTTATGTGGTAAAGAGTTTTGCTAAACATCAGCACTTGATGTAATGTATGGCAAAATGTGTGGTAAAAATGTTGTGTGTACAGTATAATCAACCTGTACTTGGAATCTGAGAAACCCCTCATGGTCCCAGAAGGGCTGTAGTCCCGTGGAAGACAACCCCTTTAAACTAACCTCACTTTCAAAAGAAGCTTGCTATGTGCCATGTGTGAGGGGCTGCTGCTAAAGCCCCCAATATCTCTTAGATATATTTCAGTGGCTTCTGGCCTGAGGCTGCATTTTTTAATAAAAGTATAGCACCACTTCCCATATCACACAGGCTGCCTTAGGGCTGGAAAAAAAATACTAGGCCCTTGGTTGCCAAGGCATCTGAATGTCTGATGCTAGAACCTGACAGCCTTAGATATTAGAGCTGTGTCAAAGAGCAAATTCCTTCAAATGTGAAATATTTTTAGAGAGATGGATACTGCTTCATCTTCAGCACACAAGCACACACACGTGGGAATCCCACCTGTAACTTGTAAAACTTGCTGAAGTCATGGCGATGTGTAAATATCCTTTATACCACGGACCCTAGCCAGGGAGGAAACATCAGGTGAACCAGTGGGTATACTGCTCTATTTAGGATACTGGATCACCCCACCTATGTTTAGGGGGAGGGCTAAGCCATATTTTTACATTTTTGAAATTTCCATTTAAAGAATAATGGAGGGTTAGAATAGAAAAATTTCTGGCTTAAATAATCAGCTGATATTATACAAAAACGGCAGTGCTCCAAACTCTACCCATATGGCATGTCCAGTCCTGCCCACCCAAGATTCCCCCAGTAGCTATAGTATTTGGAAGGGAGATCATCAAAGAAGTCCAGGGTCTCTATGAAGAGGCAGACAATGGCTAACTACCTCTGAATGTCTTTTGCCTTGAAAACCCTATGGGGTTGCCATAAACTGGGTGCAACTTGACAGCACTTTCTACCACCACTTTGGCAGGGCATTCAAAATGGATAAGGAGGGAAGGAGGCATGGTTCAGCCCAATCTCATCAGATCTCGGAAGCTAAGCAGGGTTGCTACTTGGGTGAGAGACCACCAAGGAAGGCTTTGCAGAGGTAGGCAATGGCAAACCACCTCTGCTTCTCACTTGCCTTGAAAGCCCTGTGCTGAGGTCATCATGAGTCAGTTGTGATCTGATGGCAAGGTAATTTAACAGGAGTTATTGTTTAATGCTCCATTATAATTGGGCAAATCTTCTGTTCTTATTCAGCATGGCTCTGATACTAACAGAAAGCTGAACTCGCAAGAGGGCTATAGAAATTTCTATTGTTTAACAGGAAATTTCTCTTTTTCCCATTTGTTTTTTTTTAATCCTCCAATGGCAATATGGCATCTTTGTTAGCTGAATTGCTTTATTTACAGCAATTGGCAATATATAAATGGGTTCTTGCCAATTTATACCAAGGTCCTGTTCCCACCAAGGGTTACCAGTAAAAGATTCGAGTCGGTTGTAGTTAAAATAAAAGTCTTTTACTTAAAAATATATCTCATACAAACAATACTGATGCACTCACACATTCAATCAAGTTCCTTAGAATTACAGTATTAAAATAAGCACAGTTGCATTAGCAGGTAGGGATGATGGTGGGCAATACTTATCTGTCTTGCAGCTTGGTTGTTCCAATGAAGAATGGATGGGAAGAAATAGAAAATAAAAGGGATCCACACTACCAGGACTTTGTGGGGGTCTCTTGACTGCAGATCAAGAGATCAAAGTAGAGGCAAGGGTTGGGGATAGCAAGTGGGACTCAAGGGGAGTAAAAAACAGATAGGGGTTGTTGCGGGGAGTGCTAGCTAGGAAAGGCCAGGTGAATGGTCCTTTCCTTTTATAGGGGGTTCAAGAGATGGGTTGTGGCTGTGCCAACCTCTTGACCCACCTACCTGTTAGTCCGTCCCAAAAACAATCCTATTGGTTGCATGTAGGGAGGGGTCGTTACCTAAAAGGAGTGGCCAATATTGTAATCTAAGACCTTACTCAGAGTATGGCATCTGGACAGGTGTGAAACCTTGGTGTCAAGATGCTCCATTGTAGTGTTGATGAGGCTGGCCATTCTATTGAAAACCAAATGTCCATTTGGCAGGAAATGCCTTCTCAGGAACAAAGCAGTGATGGGTTGTATGTGACCACAAACAGTTCTGCAATGAGGCTGTTTCTTCTCAGAGTTGTTGTTTCTCATTGCTCACAATAATGGAGGTGTGTGCTTCTTCACCAGGCTAGGTAAATGTGTAGCTGAAACCTTATTTACATGTAAGGCATGTGCATGCACCTTCTATGTGTGGCATCACAACAGGTGATTTATACTGTACAGCTTTCTGAGCCTATGTGTGTGTGCACAGTCCATTGTGTGTATAGCAATAAATAGTCCACAAAGCTAATATCAATCTCATTCTCTAACATCTTCACCGAATGAGGATGGCTGGCTATGGCCCTGCTACAGAAAGGTTGTCAGCAAACAGCTTCTGGGCATTTGGCAGCTGTTTTAGTGTCATTATCCAATCACAGCTGCATTTAACATGCCTGCCTGCTAGCACTGCTGATCTTTTTTACTAACTAGAAGCAGGACCACAGGTTTCAGGAGAGGAGGACAAAACTAAATATTGTGCATGGAAATGTTATGCTGATGCTGTTCCAGTATTTATTCAGCTGCATGGAAGAAGTCTGGCATCTTCCAAAGCTACTGCAAGTCTTTCATCCTTCCTCCCCATCAAAGGCACATATGAAGTGTGGGCTCAGATGTTTTGATGAGGGAGGTTAAGCGTAGCTGCAGTCCTTTACCTAAGAGGCATACACTTCTCAGCAAGCAGAAACAGCAACTGGGCACATCTGGTTCTTCTGCAATGACAACAGAAGGAAACGGACACCGGCAAACACTGCGTCTCAAGTCTTTTGAAAGAGCCAAAATGGAGGAGCTTTTTGAAGTCACATGGCACAACCTCCAAACTGTATACAAGGCACCTGTTTCATCACCTCTTATGTGCATTTCCAGCTTTTTAATAATAGCAGCTGCACTACAAGGAACTTAGTGCCGTACCAAACAGCCAGTTAAACCATCGTATCTCCATATTTCATACATATCTGACTGTGATGTGTTAGGGGCACCAAAATCATTCAAACAAGCTGATGCAATTGTCTTCAACTGCGTTCTGTTCTACCTCTATCATTGTGGGTGTGGATCTTTAGCCCATAATAGGAAAGTCAGCTCTGTAGTGGCTTTAAAAAATATCTTTGTGCCTTCCACATTTATCTTTCCCATTGTCCAATTCCATCAGCCCAGGTTAGCTTGTTAGCAGCTGTTGGACACGCAATTCCTTATATCAGCTAAACATATTGCTAGAGAAGAAAGAGCATGAATAAAAACCAAAAATACACCATTGTAGAAGCTAGGTCCTTCATGATAGACCACCTTAAAAGAGTGGGGTCCAGTTCAAGGACCATGGAAGATCCACACAAACATCCCTCCTGATTTTGCCTTACTGTAGGAGCCATTTCCAACCATAGCAAAGTTTATTCCTGGAGGTCTCTGGACTCATGTGGAATGATAGCCATGCACGATGGGAAGCTGCAGTTGGAGATAGAAGGGGCCGAAATTACTCCATTTTTCTTGTATCAGTACAGCTCTGCTCATGGAAGATCAACAATAGGGTCACAGCCAAAAACAACTCACAAGCAAAGACACAAAGGAAACTGTACAAAAATTGCTTATATTGACATAGAAAAGTGTAATTTTTTTAATAACCAAAGTCCTTATATATATATTCTTCCAGGTATGCAGACAAAAGAAGTAGTCCTCACAGAGCCATGATGACGAAATTACCCAAGTAAACTTCCATTTTGTAGAGAAACTTCCTCTGAACATCAACAGATCAATTGTGTCATTCCTGGGGGCGTGGTGCTGAGTCCGATGGAGACAGAAGCTTGAAAACCTAGCTCCAACTGTTAAGGAATGAACTTAATATTTGAGTTATGGACTATGTTTATTGCTACACAAAATGGACTGTGCACACACACACACACATAGGCTCAGAAAGCTGTATAAGTCACCTGTTGTGATACTACACATAAAAGGTGCCTGCATAAGCCTTCACATGAATGAGGTTTCAGCTACCAGCCTGGTGAGGAAGCACACATCGCCATTGTTGTCAGCAAAACAACAACTTGAGAAGAAGCAGCCCCCATTGCTGAATTGTTTGTGGTCATGCACTCCACATCTCTGCTTTATTTCTACATTGGCATTTCCTGCCAGATGAACCTTTGATGACCAGAGGAATGGCCAAGCTTCATCTGCACTTCAAGGGAGCTTCCTGTCGCCAAGTTTTCACACTTGCCCAGATGCCATCCTTTGAGTTAGGTCTTAGGTTACAATATTGTCCAACCCTCTAGGTAGCCATCCCTCACTACACGCAACCAATAGGATTAGTTTTGGGATGGAATAATAGGTAGGTGGGTCAAGAGGTTAGGACAGTTGCCACCCACCCAAAAGACCACCTATAAAAGGTAAGGACCATTCACCTGGCCCTTGCTAGCTAGCATTCCCCGCAACCACCCCTGTCTGCTTTATACTCCCCTTTTGTCCAGCTTGCTATACCCAAACCCTTGCCTCTACTTTGATACACGTGCTGGCTGGTTCTGGTCATGTGTTAACTTCCCTAGAGTTCTATTTCTTCCCATCCATTCTTCATCGGAATGAACAAAGCTTCAGGACAGATAAGTATCACCCCTCATCACCCCCACCTGCTAATGCAAACGTGCTTTTTTAATACTGTGTTTCTAAGGAGCTTGATTGAATGTGTGAGCGCATCAGTATTGTTTGTATGTGATTTATATTCTTTAAGTAAAAGACATTTACTTCTTTAAGTAAAAGACATTTACTCAACTCCTTCTCTGGTAACCCTCGGTGGGGACAGGACCTTGGTATAGTTGGCAAGCACCCAGTTTAAAATTTGCCAATTGCTGTAGATAAAGCAATTTGGCTAACACGACCCTCTCATCCCCTGAACCATACAAATAACTAACCTACAACCCACGAAATATCAAAAGAATGGGCAGATCTGACTCTGCTAAAGCTACTGCAAGCACATTGACTCCAAGAAGCATTCAAAACTTCTTTCCGAGAACACCACAAGATAAACCTCTCGACGAGGGCTCTGACGACATCAACAAAATAGTGACTGATGAGGCGACAGCGATCCCGCCTAATAACTCACCATCAGAGGCGTCTCTGCTGAATATGTTTGCGAACATGAAGAAAAAAATACTAGACAGCATGTCAGCTCTCATCACACCACTAAATGAGAAGTTTGCTGAACTCACTGTCTCTTTAAATAAGGTCAGTCAAACTGCAGAGCAGGCGCACGAAATAAACGCCAATTTAAAAGCCGATGTGAACTCTTTACAAAATGAAGCGGAGTACTTGTGGGACCGGGTGGTAGCACTCAAAACCTCAACTCGTAAGACCCATTTAAAACTTAGAGGTTTTCAAGAAACGCTTGAAACTAACATGGACCTACAGATTCATTTAGTGGAGTGGCTAGCGCGGGAAATGCAATTCGAAGATGTCATTGTTCCCATAATTCTGTCAGTGTATCACATAGGCACAGCTGAACCAACATGCTTTAGGGGTCCCAGAGACATTTTAGTTGAAGTACCCGACTTTCGCACTAGAAAAAAATCTTAGAAATCGCACTATTGTACAAAGGGTCCCCAATACAAGTCTTTCCCCATTTGCCAAGAGAAGTCCTGAACAGAAGGAGGGAATTACGCCCAGTCACAGAAGCGTTAAGGCATGCCAAGATCCAGTATAGATGGCAGAATCTGACTACTCTTCAAGTGAACATCAAGGAGGAACTTTATAACATAGGAAATATGGAAGCAGGTCTCAAGTTCTTACAGGCTCTGCACATCACACCGTAAATGGACAGAAGCAAAGCGTCTCATAAACATGAGCACCTGCCTTCCCCATACAAAGATGGCAAGCTGAACATCCGGCATGTATAAAAGCGAACAACAGTAATCCTGACTTAGTTAACATGATGTAGAGTGAAAGAGTAAAAATCGTTCCAGTTTGCAGTTTAAAGTCTGTAGTTCATGACAACCTCATGATAAATTTGTATTCTAGGTTATGATATAACACTGTTTTAAGGTTTGATTAATAGCTTAAAGTTTCAAGTGTCAATGCATAAGGTTCAGGGGAGGGGGGGTTGTTTACTTATATACAATCCTATATATTCAGAGAGCTCTCTGTTAGCCTTGGGGGATAGTTAATCTCACCAGGTTAAGTGGGACTGTCATTTTTTGTTATTTGCGGTTTTTTCTTCTATTATTAGTTAGTTGTTGAGATCTCATACTATAAATAAGAACCGAAAGCCTGATTGAAAGTCTGCAAAAGTAAAGTACAGATTTTGCACTTCCTTTCTTACCTGATCTGGAGTTAAGCTGCTATTCAAGTGTGCATGTTGTGGTTTTTTAATATTATATTTCTATTGAATTCACTAAATCTATTTTAAGATACAAGACACAATCAATTGTCTCCTATTTTTGTAAGAGTCTACATTAATTATTGTGTGATTCATCAGATATTTTAAATTAATTGAGTGTGTAATTAATTCCATACGTATTTACAGTTGATTAAGAAATTCTTTACAATTTATTCCTAAATACACTGAGATATAATCAATTGCCTATCATTCTCACAAGTACTCTAATTAAGTATAGTTTGACCAACCTGATCTTGTAAATTGACTGTTAAACTGAATTAATAATTAATTGTAGTCACTTAAGAAATTCTTATTAATCATTTTCTAAAGTTAATTATACTGTCTTCCAAGAGTACCTAATTAAAATGCTAATTACAAGAGGGCAGTTTTCACTTATCTAACAGAAGAAACTTATTACTATAAGATACCATCTCTCAAATTTACCAAGATATCTGACTTACACTGAGGGCACAGTGCAGTTAAAAGACAGTAGTTAACTAAAAGTGTAACAGAGTGCTCAGGGGTTTACGTTTTTTTCCCCAAATCCTTTCTCCTATTCATCAGAACCAAAATATTGTGATTTCTGGCATTGTATACACTCTTCAAATAGCTCTTTTGTATCACATCTTCACTAACCAACCACGATGGATGCTATGTGGAAGGTCACATCACAAAATGTTCGAGGTCTTAACAACTTAATTAAGCACAAGAGGGTCTTAACATACCTGTCCAAAACCAACTCAGAGGTGTTTTTGCTGCAAGAGACCCATCTACACTCCAAGAACCAACCAGAACTCAAAGCTAAATGGATCCAACACCAGTATCATGCTAAAGGGAGTTCCAAATCAAGGGGAGTCACCCAGAAAGTCCATTTCCAACACCACTCTACACTAGCATACCCTAATGGTCATTTTATATTTATCAAAGGCCTTCTTAATGAACAATTAATTACACTAGCTTCAGTCTACACACCCAATGTGGCACAGCTCTCGTTCCTTACTGAAACATTGGCAGCCTTAGAATCCTTTCATGAAGGAGAAATAATACTTGGAGGAGACTTCGATTTAATAGTGAACCTAGAAACTAACCATTCCAGCACCCGAGGCGCTGACCAAAGGAAATCACACCAACCAACAGGTCTCAAGGAATTGCTACAGCAGTACAAATTAACAGATGCTTAGAGGTACATCCACCCAACTGACAAAGATTACACCTTCTACTCAACCAGACATGCAGTATACATGCACATTGATTTTATCCTTGTGTCTGATATCATAATCCATAATATCATAGACTCTGTTATTGGCTCCATCACATGGTTTGATCACACGGAGGTGAGCTGTGTGCTGAAGTCTTCTTCTGAACAAACAAGGACCAAAACATGGTCACTCAACAAATCCTTACTTTTCAACTATCAAAGCAATGAATCAATTGACCTTCACATTCGACAATATCTAAAGGAAAACTGCACAGGAGAAATGTCTTCTTCTATAACATGGGATGCACTAAAAGTGGTTCTTAGAGGTCATCTCATCTCCTTGACTTCACGCATAAAAAAAAGAAAAATCAGCTCTAAGGGAGGATATACAAAACAGAATCAAACGTCTAGACGAAGAACATAAAGTGACGGGGAGTAATAGAATATATAGGAAACTTCTATCTGAACATAAAGCACTAGAACTAATGGACAGTTCACAAATACAAAGAAACCTCTTGTATGAGGAAAAAATACTGGATTAACTCAACTAAAACATTGTGCCTCCTATCCTGGCGAGTGAAGGACAAAAGGCTATCTAGACATGTAATTTCAGCCAAAGACCGGGAAGGGAAAATACATATGGACTCCCTATCAATTAAAGTTTTTGCGGATTTCTACCAATCACTCTATTCTTCATCTGACCCTTCCTCTGAGGATATCCAAGTGTATTTGGCATCAAACTTGCATATTAAAAAAACTTACAGAAGAACATAGTGAAATTCTCGAAAGAACAATAGAGCCGCAAGAAATCCTTGAGGTCATAAAGAATCTGAAAAACAACAAATCGGCCGGTCCTGATGGATATCCACTGGAGTTCTATAAAACATTTGCTGCTATATTGGTCAATCCACTGGCTGACACTTGCAACAACATACTGTCTACTGGACAGATCCCACCATCTTGGAGCACAGCAGCCATAATAGCCATTCCAAAGCCTGGAAAAGAAAGCTCAAACCCAGCATCATATCATCCTGTTTCACTCCTGAATCAGGACTACAAAATATTTACAGTGACCAAAAGATTAAACTCATTCATTTCAAACTACATCCAACAAGATCAAACGGGCTTTGTACCCGGTAGAGACATAACAGACATCTTTAAAACGCTGAATATTATGTCATCATGTGAAAAATCGAAATTAGAATCAATACTTCTATCACTAGATATAGAGAAGGCGTTTGACTCCCTTGAAACATCTTACTTGACTGCACTACTACGCCATATGGGTTTCAATTCTAAGTTCCTTCAAGCTGTCACCTCAATCTATGCATCGCAAACAGCCCAAATCAAGATAAATGGATTGTCGTCCAGGACCATGCCACTAAACAGAAGCACTAGACAAGGATGCCCGTTGTTGCCAATCCTTTTTGCCCTGGCCCTTGAACCATTGGCAACTAAAATTAGAAACAATAATAACATCCAAGGAATTTCGGTAGGTCCCCACACCTTCAAACTAAGTCTATTCGCGGACGACATGTTGGTATACTTGACAGATCCGGATACTTCTATGATTCACTTGCAGCAAACTTTGAAACAATTTGGTGTTTCAACCATTCTAAATCTCTCATAATGCCACTGAACTTATCATCGTCTTTGGAGCTACATTTGAAAAAACAACATAAATATCAATGGTCCGGCATATCCCTTCAGTACCTGGGAATACATCTACCCAGGAAAATAGCTGACTTATATTCTAAAAATCACCAATCAAAGTTCTCAGAAATTAAAAGTGAACTTTGTAAATGGGAAAAACTCCAGCTGGGCTACTTGGACAGATTACACCTAATCAGATCCTTCATTCTCCCCAAACACTTATATCTATTTCATGCGATTCCCATCGAATTACCAAATGACACACTTAATCAATGGCAAAGGACATTAAACTAATTCCTATGGCAAGGTAAATGTCCGAGGACAAAATTCGCAACACTCAGGAGAAGACCTACACAAGGTGGCCTTAACTATCCAGACTTGAGATTATATTACAAAGCAACACTGTTGATCCCTGTAATTAAGATGCTACGCCACGGTAACAACTTGGATTGGGTTAAACCAGTATCTCCTCTTCAAGATTGCATTTGGAATTCATCAGGCAACCGCCCTCACAACATAACAGACAACATATTCCAGATGGCCATCCTGAAAAATTGGGACTCCTGTTGATCATTACTACTTCCGAAGTACTCAAGATTCACCTCATTTCTTTCCCAATCTTGGTTCCTCCCTGGTTATGACGCTAAGATAGCAGAAAGCTGGAAGCAAGCAAATATGTCTTGTCTGATCGACATCTTGACAAAAGATGGTCTCTCTTCTAAAATGCTATTAGAAGGAAAAATTTTAAAAACCTATCCCATGGGTTTTTTACCTTCAACTAAACCACATGGTTCAACAATTGGGTTTAACTAACTTACTGAAGGTTCCACTGACTACTTTTGAAAAACTCATTGATCCTAAAAATAACCATTCTAAAGGTTTAATTAATTCGTAAAAAAGGAGATGTACCTATGAGACAACAACAACAATGGCAACATGATTGTGGGAATAACATAACACCTCGTCAATGGTCACAAATATGGAAATCCAAATTGATGACCTCATCTGTCATTTCAATGAAACTGCAGACACATAGAATCATCACCCGATGGTACCTTACACTGGAATGACTCTCCAAGATGACATCAACACACTCGCCCTTATGCTGGAAGAAGTATGGAAATGTTGGCACCTTCGCACATTGTTGGTGGCAGTGTGTCCACATTCAAAAGTTCTGGCACGATGTTCTAGCTCAAATCAAACTAATCACTAGTTACGATATCCCATTTGACCCGACTTTATTGTTTCTGGATATATGGAATGCAACAGCAATACCACCACTTTACCAGGATCTAATCACTAGTCTCCTAGTGGCTGCCAATACATCTATTGCATCTAGATGGAAAGCAGATAAAGCCCTGTCCCACTCATGCTGGTTGAATAAAGTGTGGAACCACCTAATCTACAGAAGATAACAGATCATCTACGTCACTCAGAAGTCTACCCTAAACCATCTAATTTTGCAGAGAAATGGCTTCCCTTCATTGAGTTTCTCTTCGCCTCTGATCTACAACCTCGTAACTCTACATATCTATCTATACTACACCAATAGCTGTCACCACAACACAGAAATCACAATGTCTGGTAGTGTTAAGATGCAAATTGGTTTTGAATGAATAGGATAGTTGATTATTTACTTTGGTCTCGAAACTAACATCATAGCTAGAATTGAAAAACTGGTTAAAATGCCTACTGTCAATGTTAATCTGTTTTTCTATGTTGTTATTGTTCATATATGAAAGTTATATCTTCAACTCCACATGATATTTTGTGTGCAAAGTTTTTGAAATCTGTTTATCGTAGAAAATCAATAAAAAGAATTTTAAAAAATTGTGTCATTCCTTATTGTGTGGATAACAATCTCTTCTTTACACAGGCACTACAAAATCCCAATCCCACATTGAATGAAAATAATATAAACCTACATAAATATACTCAAGTCTGTTCTTTCTAAAACAGGGCCCCATTGTGCTATTTTTAATATAGATGCATTAGGTGAATATGGAGCTCAAATAGAGATTAATAATCCAGAGATAATTAATTTGGATTTATTCCCACCTTGATAAAAATGTGCCTTCAAAGTTACACACTTCTTCAGTGAAAATTGTTCCATTAAAAGATATTACCTCACTTTTAAATGGAATTGTTTTTAATGCTCTGGGACCAATATAGCAATTGCTGTTTCCATACCAGATTTATGGGTCATGAGATATGGAATAATATTGAATAAATTATACCAGTGTAAGTAGCTGTTGAATCCCCCTTTCACTATTCTCCTTAGGGAACTACATTGATTATTACAATTGTTCCCCATCCATTCTTCAGCCAGGGGCAGGGGAAACTGTCCATTTTGGAATAAAAACTGCAACAGAAAAATGTGTCATTCTAAAATATTTAATCTTTTTTTGTTCTAGCAAAAATGTAGATGTTTTCATTTTGACAGGCCTTGTTGAAAGTGCCATGGATGCTTTGGACATTTCACAATTCATTCTGATTTAGAATGAAAGCAATTATAAAACATCAGGGTTTCCTCTCAAAAGGAAACCAATTTCTTGTCAAAATATGAAAGAACACATTTAGATGTATTATTTCCTGGGATGCTAAAATTATGGTCAGAAATAGCAAGCATGGCCATTAGGGGATGGTCTTTCTCTTATGTGCAACAGAGAATCTCTTTGAGAAACAGAATGTGAGCCTCTTTTGTGTATATTTGTAACCCATGAGTACATATCATGTATTCCTGAGGATAGTTATCTGGTAAACATGTTTGCATGTGGTCGAGATAATCCCTATCCACCAAGCTGTCCTATAGTCCAGTCCACAGTCTTCCAGTTTGCCCATCAAAATGTCATGGGGAACCTTGATTACCTTTCTGGAGGGAGTCTGCGCAGAACAGCACTGTGAGCGGGCGTGCCTCGGAACACTCCAAGGACGCCCACTTACACTTCGTCCTTTGAGGGACCCCCCCCCGAAGCATGCAGCGCCGCTTCCTGGGGAACATTAACAGAGGAGAAAACCTTGAGAATAATAGGTAAAAGCCTAATAACTTATCTGTGTTGGAGAGACAAAATGGCGACGATGGGAGAAGAGGACGAATTTGATATGAATATACAAGTAGGAGAACTTACCTACGAACAGTTTAAAAGATTCCTAATGAATACAATTAAAGAAGCAGTGTCAACAGCATGCAAAAATTTGTTTAAAGAATCTCACGACGAGCTTTTAGAATTGGAAAATGAAAACCAGGAGGAGTCGAATCAGTATTTTCAAGAACATCAGGATTATGGCCAGGAGAGGGAGCTATTAGACAAGTAACCTTTAAACATACATCAGGAGATGAAGATTCACGACAGACACCATGTAAAAGAACTAATAGGATTAAAATTAAAAAGAGAAAGAAAGAAAGGACCTTCTCTAACTTCAGCAAAGAAAAAGAAAAATAAGGTGAAACAACATAAGAAGTCGAGCAATATTAGAAAGAACTTCAAAAAGCGTGAAAAGGGGACAATCTATGTATGGAAACAGGAAAAGACAAGTTGGGATCAGAGAATGTCACGAATATAAGGACAGTAGGCATATTAAAGAGATCCAGAAAAAGAAGACGATTACAGAAAGATGGGGGGGAAATATGGGACATACATTTCAACTTTGTATTTAGTATTGATTTTGGTGGATTAATAATGGATTTGTTTAAAAGGGAATGGTCAATGATACAGAATTTTTACAAGGCTTGTTGTTATAATGAGTACTGTGAATATATTTAGCATTATGAGTTTGATCTATGTATTATTTCATTTTATGGTATTTTGATTTATCATATGAGGTTTTACCATGGATTGATAATAACCAAATTAGTAAGGGTGGATTGGGTTAATGATGAGTATAATCAGGTAACAAATAATTATTATAGTAAAAATGTTTTTCTTTTATTTATTTTTTTGCCTTTTTTCCTTTAGTATGGTAGCTACATAAAAAGAGAATGAATCATGTTGAGTTTGGTTAATGGAAAGTGTATATTTTTGTTCTCTTTCTGTTTATGTATACTCCTGTCTTAGTCTTAATATGAAGAGGCTAAATCTGGATGGACACATTGGTAAGAATGAATTAGTAAAGATAAAAATAGGTTAATTAGGGATGAATATTGATTTAAATTTGGGTATGTTGATCTATGTATAGGTTATAGATTCAAATTTTGTTTAAATTGTGAAAGAAATTTTAATTTTGGTTTAGGAGAGAAATAAGATTGAGTATATTATTTACTGCTTTAAAAGAAAACAATTTAATAAGTAAAGGAAACAATCAATATCAGTGTGAAATGGTGGAAAAACTAGTAGAAATAATAAGTGAGCCTTATTGTGACACCTGAAACACATGAGACGTAATATTATGTGGAGAATAAGATATGGGACGGCAAAGGATGAGATGGTTGGACAGTGTCATCGATGCAACGAACATGAAACTGAGCAAACTTCAGAGGACAGCGGAAGACAGGAGGGCCTGGCGGGATCTAGTCCATGGGGTCGCGAAGAGTCGGACTCGACTGTGCGACTGAACAACAACAGCAACAAAGATATGGGTGAGTAGATAAGAGTAATATATTGTTCCCTTTATGAGGTTTTGATGTGTTCAAAATATTGGTGTCATTTCATGTTGTATGTTTGTTTGTATGTTTGTTTATATGTTATTTGAAAATTAATAAATATATTGTGGGGGGGGGACAATGTCATGGGGAACCTTATCAAAGCTTTACTGAAATCCAGGTAAATGACATCAACAGAGTTCCCATGATCCAGTAAGCTCGTCACACAATCAAAGAAAGAAACCAGGTTGGTCTGACAAGATCTGTTGGGGACAAAACCGTGCTGACTCCCCCGGATCACTAAGTGGTCCTTCAGATGCTTACAGATCGACCCTTTGAAATCGCTCTAATATCTTCCCACCAACAGAAGTCAGACTGACCGGCCTGTACTTTCCCATGTCATCCTTCTTCCCTTTCTTAAAGATTGGGATAACATTTGCTCTCCTCCAGTCATGTGGCACATCTCCAGTCCTCCAGGAGGCCTTGAAGATGATGGACAGAGGCTTTGCAAGTTCCTTTGAGTACTCTTGGGTGCACACCATCTGGCCCAGGGGATTTGTATTCATCCAGTGCAGCCAGGTGCCTCTCCACAACCTCCCTGTCAATGTCAACTGGACACTCAGGTGTCCTGCTATGTCCTATACCATCTCTAGATGGGCTCAAGTTCTTCTGGAAGAAAACAGAGGCAAAAAAAGTCATTAAGCCTGTCTGTTTTTTCTCTGTCCTCCACCAGAGTTTTTCCTTCTACTCCCAAAAGTGGTCCAATTGCCTCTTTTACCTTGCGCTTGCTTCTCACATATCAGTAGAAGTTTTTCTTATTGTAGCGAGCCCCCCTGGCCAGACCCAACTCATACCGAGCTTTGGTTTCTCTGATGGCTGATCTGCAGTACCTAGTAACTCTCATATACTCCTCTTTAGAAGTCTGACCTTCCCCCCATTTCCCTCCATTTCCTTTTTCTCCCTTAGCTTATTCTGAAGCTCTCGGTTCATCCACATCAGTTTCTTCGAGCCCTTACCATGCTTCCATCTTGCTGGAATAGTGAGGACTTGAGCTCGCAAAAGCTCATGTTTCAGAAGAGCTGCTCCTTCTCTCTGGAAGCTGGCCTTCCTTTGTTGCTGGCCCTCAGACAACAGCTTTTTATTATCTGAAAGTATCTCCTTCATGTTCCCTTGCACAACAAGTACGTCCTTGACGTAGAAGAACAAGAATACGTTTTTATGCCCTGCTTTTCTCTAAAGAAAAAAGATGGCTTACAATTGCCTTCCCTTCCTCTCCCCACAACAGGCTCCTGAGACAACTGTGACTAGCCCAAGGTCACCCGGTATGCTTTGTGTGGAGGAGTGGGGAATCAAACCCGGTTCTCCAGACTGAAGTCTGCCGGCTGCGGCTTTACACCATATGGCTCTCAGGAGAAGTCATAGAAGTCAGTATCCTATCCCATTTTTTGGGATAATACATCAGTGCAAAGTACAGACAGCAGAGATAGAGTTGGGAATGGAGCTGTAGAAAAAAGGGAGGAAGAGGAGGAGAAAGTGGCAGGACTTGGAACTTGGCCATCTGACTGCAATGCCAATTCTATGAACTTAGGCAGATCATGAGAGGGAGGGCAGGAAGGGTTGCCTCAGTGCTTAGTTCTCGTAGCCCTTTCTTACACGCCCAAGGAAATGCTGATTGCCACATTGGGGTCAGGAAGATCCCAAGGGTTTTTGTCTTCTTCTGGGCATGGAACAGGGGTCACGGGGGGTGGGGGGTGTGGGGGGGAGGTATTTGTGAATTTCCTGCATTGTGCAGGGGGTTGGACTAGATGACTCTGGACATCCCTTCCAACTCTATGATTCTATGATTCTAACATCTTCTCCTATCCAAGTTGTTAAAGAATATTAGAACTGAAAGAGCAAAGCTGTGTTAGCTTATGACATTTGAAACCACACAAGATTTTCCACCCCTTTCATTCCATCTCTTTCTAAGCATTCAACGGTAGCTTTGCAGCAATTAGTTTGAGCAAGTGGAAATGTGACAAGAGCAAAAGGCCGTATGGCAATTGATTTAGTGGGGGGATGTATTTTATGAAAAATGCTGGACGGATCCACAGGCATTTGGAACACTGCACTTTCATTAATCTGTGCATGGAGAGTACATGTGAATTAGAGGCAAAGGGGACTAATAAAAACCGGCTTACAAGGTGCCTGGGCAGCAATCAAGGAAATCTGCTAGCATTTAAAGGGAAATTACTCACGTTCAATCAGTAATCTAAGTCTCTTGGGCAATATCCTTGCACAAAGGAAACTGAAGAGGAAGCACGTAAGGGAAGGTCATGCTTCTGAAGGCATGAGGGCTGTCCCCGAGGAAGCATAGACAGGAGCTCCTTGCTACTGAGGCATGTGATCATCTAGACGGAGGAGAGTTAGATAGTGCCAGAAAAGAAATAGGACTGCACCTTCTTTATCACGTGTCTGCCTCCTTCAGAGATTCAGAACAATAAGCTCTAGCACTCGAGCATCCACTCCAGTCAAGGGGACAAGAAGGTTTGTAGCCATGAAAGATACTAAGAGGTCTTGTATCCTCTCCGCACATCCAACTGTCATGAGGCTAAGTATGGATAAATGAGGCGCATACAATAAAGCTCTTTCTTGGATGGGAGTTCTAAATAAATAATCAATTAGAAGATCAGCACAGGATACCAAGTCAGAGATGGACAAGAGTTGTCAAATACAGTCATTTTGGAAATGTACTGGATTATTCTCAAGTGGGCCCTGCTTGCTTGAATCTCCTGTTCGGAAAGGCACCTCTCCAATGATGCCTCTGAATAAAAATGTCCAACATCTTTAGGGGGTTGGTGTTTTGCTCGGGGCTAATATGACCTTTTCAGTATTCCTTCTGTTGATTGATGGAGCATTTATTTACCTCTTCCAACCCCCCATGTGTAAACAGCGGGGAAGCAAAATATCCAGCCAAAATAAATGCAGCAATTCACCATAAGCTAAAGGAGGATTTGGAGGATTTTATGAGACATAAAATTCCACAGTCTCATTCTTCTCATAAAAATTATAAAGACAGCAGAATGGGGCATAAAAATCAATCCACTTTCATGAAAAAGATCATTAATTAAGGTGAGAGGAAAATATATCCTATATTCCCACTCATTAAAACTCAGAGATAATCACCAAAGTTTCTCTGTTCAAGAGCTGACGGGAAATTCTTCCCCTTTTAGACAGACAATCATTTTAAACAAGTGATTCTTCACACCTGCTATATTTCAGCCCATCAATGAGGCAGAATTTTGTAAGATTTGATGGAAGTTTAAGCTCATACCCTCAATAAGGTATTTTTAAACCTTTATTCAGATGATGCATGTGCCGATTGATTGATGATCAGATTGGATGGATGGGTGGATTGATGTCTATTCTGAAGTGAGATGTACAAACTTGATGTACCCACAAAGGACAGAAAACACTGGCTATTTCTTACTCCTAAGGCAACCAGGGAAGACTTGAGTGAAGACATGTTTGTCAGGGTATGTTGCTAAACCTCTAGGATGTTGCGTTACAGACAATTATTATACAGATTTTTATTTTTACCCATATTGCTTTTTTGATACCCTGATCCATAAATTGTGGCTCTTATTTTGGTACAGATCTAAACATTTTTGTTGTCTCCTCTCCCTCTGTTTGTATGTAAACATACTGAAGAACTTGTTAGTTTGTTTATTTGAAATAATTGTGTCCCGCTTTTCTCTGAAAAGCTGGTCTCACAGTGGCTTATGCCTCAAATCTTCAAACACCAAAAGTGAAAATACCACAGAAATGCTGTAAAATAGAAGGGAAGTAGTCCCACAGAAAAGGAATACGCCACCCTATGTATCGACAAGGAAACACTTTCAAAAGCTTGTTTATCCATTTCTGATTTGCTGTTTTTGTGAACTGCTGTAGGCTCGAAATCTTCCTCAGTTGGTCTGGCTAACGACTGAAGAGTGTCAGAGCAGAACAGTCTCCCCCTCTGGTCTGACCACCCTATGGGATGGCACCATTAATAAGGCCTGGGATGATGACTGAAGGTGTTGCACTGTGCTGCACATGGGAGACAGTACTTCCTAACCTAATTGCTCTCCATACAATGCAAAGTACCATATAGAAAAACCTCCCAGCTCATGGAAATCTAGCACGTCAGGGAGAGATGAGTTCTAGTTGAGTGACCTTGATATTCCTGGGGGGGGGGGGGGGGGGGGTGGGGGGGGTGTTCTAAATATGGGAAGCTCATTTAGATTGGGGTGTCCTCATTCAGACTGTGAATCTGCTGATTGTAAGCTTGGCTCTGATCTTTTTTTATATTTCAGTCTGCAGAGGAGCTGAGTTATTGAAATGAACTCTGGTTTGCGTGGGCTGCACAGCTCCTGTGAAACTTCTGTAGTTTAAATTTCACCAGCACCTTACTTCATTTTTAAGCTATTGTTTGTATTGTTGTTCTAGCTATTGCATTTTATGTAAGCTGCCCTGAGCCTGCTCCGGCGGACAGGGTGGGGTACAAATCAAATAAATAAATAAATAAAGGAAAGCTAAGTAGGAGGCTCAGACTGAAAAGAGATCTGGATGAAAAATGCTGAAGAGAACTTCTTGCAACCCTCTCTAAAATTAATATAGGTGGCACAAAAGGTGTTTGGGGTGGAACTGCCCTCACAACCAGGACTAGTTTTCATAGTAAGAGATAAGGGCGTACTCCTAAATCTGGTTTGCGCCACTTCAGACTCTAGTTGGGGTTGTCACATTAGGAAATGCTCTTCCTATGAAACTCATT
Source organism: Gekko japonicus (assembly GCF_001447785.1). NCBI lineage: Eukaryota > Metazoa > Chordata > Lepidosauria > Squamata > Gekkonidae > Gekko > Gekko japonicus. The sequence goes on along the minus strand of NW_015167126.1, from coordinate 155,404 downwards.
CTTATACACAGCAATATAGCAGGAAGAGTGCTGCAATCTGTCTCTCTGATAACTTTCTCTGCACTAGGACTGAGCAGAAGAGGAATGGGGAAGTGTTCAGTGTCTCATCTGTAGCGTATAGTGCAGATATACAGTTAATACCTCATCATTTTGTGACCTCTAGGCACCATCCTATATCTCCGATGGGTGGGTGGATGGGTCGTCAGACACATAAGGTAGAGATCAATGGATTTCCAAAACAAACTGCCCTGAACCTCAAAGCCATCTTTCATTCATGATGGTGCTGTCTGGCTCCTCCTTCTGAGGAGGTTCCATCCAATTTCACTCTGTTTTTCTTTTCAGTCACAATGAAGATGAATGTTTTCTGGTACAATACTGACTTGAGCAGTTGCCTTGTGCCCATGACTAACAAGTGCCAGTTGTCCCCAAAACAGGTTTTAATTCTCTGTGTGTTCCATTTGGTAGAGATTGGACTGCATCTCTTCTTTTTGGAGCGTGTTTCTCATGTAGAGCTGAACAGATGCTGTTCATTTCAGAGACAACATCTGGTACTGTCAGAAGATGTAATGGGTACTGAATTGTAATGTGAGCAGAATATTTAGATCTTATTTGGAGATATGCTAGCCCTTACTTATAGCCTAGTTGCCTCAGTCATTGCACAACATATGTCATCCGGAAGCTTTATTGTATATTTGGAATGAAAAAAGAAAGAACGAAATTGTGAGGGAGGGGAGAGATTGAACTATAGCTGTCCAGCATGTGGACACATGTGATTGACAGCGTTCAGTGGTATGCATAAAATCTGAAAAAGGGGGATTTGCTTGGGATTAGCAACATTCACTGGATTTTGGATGTTCCTTCTGAGATACATAGTACCTCCATCCTTTTGACTGAGGGAGGCTCAACCCTATTGCTTAGATTTATGCCAGATTATAGAATTATGGAACCATAGACACGAGAGGAGCCTCATGGACTATCAAGTCCAACCCATTAATTAATGTAGTTTAGTTGCTTGGGTAAGTAAACTGATGCTACTGCCCCCCCCCCCAAAGCATTCTACCAACTCCACTTAGCTTACAAAATTGTACCCTGTCTTCACTCTGCTGACCTGGCAACATGAATCCATGTTATAGTTACCTCAAGGCTAGACTACTGTAACATGGGTCCACCCCTTACATAACTGATTCCATTATCAGTGGCTGTCTCAAAATCACATGCTCAGCTGCCATTGGAGAGGGCAGGGAACATCACAGAGTGCTATGACATCAAAGTATGGGTAAGGATTGCTAGACGCTATTGAAGAACTCAAGAAATTAGAATAATGACCAGTATGTTCAGAAGCAGACACACAAATAACATCACCATTTATTTGAGCATTTCTAAGTTATGTTTATATATATTTTTTAAAAGATGCATGGTCAAAAAAAAGGAAATATGAGTACATATGCCTTTCACACAGGTTTCTTTTGTTAGATGAATTCCTTTGTGTGTTTGCATATGTTCAACACTTATGTCTCTGAATTTTAGCACTGACCTTTCGAAGGCAAGATACTGCAAAATCACTGCCATTTCTCATTGAAATGTGTGTCAAAACATGTTCTTGAAAAGGGTGGATTTTTTAAAAAGTCCTCTTATTGAAAGGAAGAACAGGAGAGTGCGGCATTGCTGACCTTTTTTCGGCTTAATAAGATACTTTTTGAGCAGGATGAGATTTGTGCTGTTGGCTGTAATCATGACAAAGAGAAAGGCTGATTCCTCTTCACGTACTTTGTGGTGGTTGTGGTGGGGGAGTGCCTGTATTTTTGAGAAATAGGATTTGCTCTAATGACGGCGATGCAGATATGCATAGGGACATGCTCTTTATGACTGTTCACTTTGGAATAATGTGTAAAACATATGAAACAGGAAAACGCAATCATTATGAAGTCTCTCTTCAGAGACTCACTTTACCATGTGTTTTGTATATTTGCTTCCTCTCCTCCTTCAAAATGGGTGCTAAGAATAATCTGGTCCTCATACATGTAACAAAAATTAGACATAGGTTTCACAGCAGTATCTCAGTGATCAACAGATATTAGGGTGCATTAAATAGGCTTGCCAGCTCTGGATTGGGAAATACCTGGAGATTTTGGGGGTGGAGCCTGAGGAGGGCGGGGTTTGGGGAAGAAGAGAAGAAGAAGAGATTGGGTTTATACCCCGCCCTTCACTTGGAGTCTCAGAGCGGCTTACAAACTCCTTTCCCTTCCCCTCCCCACAACAGACACCCTGTGAGGTGGGTGGGGCTGAGAGAACTCTGACACAAACGGCTCTTTTTCAAGGACAACTGTGCCACAGCTTGTGACTGACCCAAGGTCACATCAGCAAGTGCAAGTGGAGGAGTGGGGAATCAAACCTGGTTCTCCCAGATTAGAGTCTGCACACTTAACCACTACACCAAACTGGCTCTTCGATGGTGTATAATGCCACAGAGTCTACCTTCAAAGTGTCCATTTTCTCCAGGCAAACTGATCTCTGTCACCTGTAATCCCAGGAGATATCCAGCTACCACCTGGAGGTTGGCAACCCTAGCCTTTCCCAGCCACCATGGGAAGAATTGTAAGGGTTATGCTGGTTCTCCAACCTGAAATATAGAATAAGATCCTGAATGGACAGAAGAAGTTTCATTCCACTATCTCTGTCTTCAATGCAGATGTCAACTTACAATATATTTTGCACTTTTCATTTCCCCACATGAAAAATGTATTGTGAGGATTAGGCTGACACTCATATCTGAAACCTAGAGCTGGGCTGGGTGCTTATTTCATTCTGGTATCTCAGTGTTCACAGGAGATCAGACCCACAAACCCACACTCAGAATGCTGAGCATGCAAACTAAATCCAAAACTGTACTTTGGTTATTAGCTGTCTGCCTCACATGATCATTGAGCATATGACTACCTTTGTGTGTGCGTGTGCGTGTTTCTCAATAATAGGCCCCATTTTTGTGAAGATTCTAATCAAAATTGAGTACTGGAACTTTTTTTAATGGTTCTCTCAAATTCTGAGGGAGGAAATCATGGAAATTGGTACAACGTTGTATTTAAGTACAAAACAAAAACAATAGGACAGCACATATGGGGAGACTGGAATGTCTTAGCCAAGCTGTACTATGTTTGCTTGACAGTGGTGTCTCTTACACCACCACTGTCCCTTATAATCTGTCACTAGAACGAAAGCTTCTCTATGAGGCCAATAAATGTGGTATGGCTTGAACCTGGTGTCACTTTTGCCTGCGAGGGTCAGGCCATGAGACAGCCTGGTGGTTTTACAAGACTGAGATTTCTCCCTAGTAATGGACCTTAGAAAAGGCCCTTAGATTCTTTCAAGGCCTTAAAAATGTCCAAAAGTGTTTAGAATTCATCCAAACTGTTAATTTAACTGGAGTCCTAGGTTGGAGAACACAAGATACAACAGCTGTGCTATCTATATATCAAATATTCTTAATAATACCCAAAATAAAGAGTACCGATTGTTTAGGGGAAACTGCAAAAAAAAAAAATCCAACTCAGTTCTACAAATCGAGGTGAGGAGAGAGATCACAGATGATGTGACAGAATTAGAGTGAGAACAAAAATTTTGAGCAGATCATGTGGTTTAGAAAAATGCCCTCTATCTGTGAGATAATTTGTAAGGGCTGGTTACTTTGCCATGTCACAGTCAATTTACTGCCATGAATAACAAATGCAACGTGATTAGACATTTTTTCATAAGCTTTGGGATCTGTGAACTACCGCCTGGATTGTTGCATTCAGCCACAGCTTCCACAATTTTAGTTAAAAGGTCACACACAAAAAATGTTGCAGCGGCTGTGGGAATGTTCAGAAAACCTTCCAGATAAATTACTCAAAAATAAATAGCCAGCTTTGCTCTCAAAATATTTATATCCACTAGACACCAAGCCGTTTTTATGATGTACCCTTGGCCATGACATAACCCTTAACTCTCCTTTATAACTGTTTTGATGACATCATCATTGCAGTGTGATAAAAGGTAATGGGTTTTTGCAAGAGACCAGAGTGAATTTCAAAAGCTGTCTAGTTTAATTTGAATGTCCCAGTTCTGATGTCATTCCTCCCTTGTTAGGATTTATGTATGTGTTTGTTTCTCTTGCTCACAAATTTAGATCCCACTCTCTGAGGAGCGGGATTGCTAGAAATGATACATAATCACCCAATAACAATAATAACAATTTAAAACAACAAAAATGTTTAAGAGAGCACACACAGCCATTATGCCCAGTGGAGACACTATAAACTCATTAATCATTAAATGCCTTTCAGAAGCGAAAAAGTCTTACATGCCTTGGGGGGGGGAGACATAAAGGGGACTTTTGAAACCTCTGGAACATTATTGCACAGGGCGAGCACGACTTCTGAAAAAGCACAGGCAATGGAAGACACCCACTGGATCAAGGAGATCACCCAGAGATCTTGCAGGGCTGACCTAAGTTGGGTTCTTATCAGGAGATGCAGTCTTTAGATAACTAGGTCCCAGATAATGAAGGACTTTACTGTAAGATCTTTGAATTGAGCCTGGAAGCTCATAGGCAGCAATGCAAACACTTGTCAGGATAGCAATCTGGGTTCATATCCTCACTCTACAAATGACTGTCTCTTTCAGCCAAATCTACCTCACAGGATTGTTGAGATAATAAAATAGGACAGGGGGCCATATATGCCTCTCTGGCCTCCTTAGAGGAAAGACAGGGTAAAATTCTGAACCACAACAATAATAAATTAGGCTGCTGCATTTTGTGCTAACTTAAACTTCTGAACTATCTTAAAGAGTAGCCTGTGTAGAGCATGTTACAATAGTCCTGCCAAATGGGATTGTCAACCTCCAGGTAGTGGCTGGAGGTCTCATGGGATTAGAACTGATCTCCAGGCAACAGAGATCAGTTCACCCGGAGAAAATGGCTGCTTTGGAATGGGGACCCCATTGAAGTCCCTCTACTCCCCAAACCCCACCCTCATTGGGCTCCACTCCCAAAACCTTGAGGTATTTCCCAACCTGGAGCTGGCAGCCCTACTGCCAAGACATTACAGAAGCATTAAGAGAAGATCAGCATGGCCAGATATGCTGCATCTAGAAATGAGAGCAATTTGGGGCCAAGCTAGATGCTATGGTAACCACAGGTCCTACCTGCGACCTTTGATGTCATTTTAGAGAAGAATTTGGACATTTAAAAGTGCCACAAGGACCTGATCCTGATAAGGCCCATGGTGCCACAGAAACAGGAAACTTGTCTCCCCCCCCCACATATACCTTTTCTAGTGCCAAAACAGTAGGACCTGTGGCCACCATGATGTCTAGTTTATGCCTTAGGAACACGCCACCTAAAACCCTGTTTTCTCATCAGTTTCTCTTTCCTCACTCTGAATTTTCTTGTTATTTTGTTGACAAGGATGTAAAAAAGAGAAGGATAATCAGAGACAGCAATGAAAATGTGGCGACGTAAAAGCTAGGGTTGCCAGCTCTGGGTGGGGAAATACCTGGAGATTTGTGGGTCGAGCCTGAGGAGGGTGGGGTTTGGAGAGGGGAGGGGAGGGACTTCAATGGAGTATAGAGTCCACCTTCCAAAGTGGCCATTTTCTCCAGATGAAATGATCTCTGTCACCTTGAGATCAGTTCTAATCCTAGGAGATCTCCAGCGACCACCTGGAGATTAGGATAACCAAAATGAGATCATGGGATAAGTGAGTAGAAAATAGTCAACAACAACCATGATATCTTTATGAAGGGAATATCACTCTTTCTTGGATTTTCCAAAAAAAATTGATATATATTAATACTAATACATTTCTGTACATCCACACAAGAATAAACATCAAAAAATTATTCCACAATGTTGACAAGCACAGTCCAATAATTTAAAGTTTTTCTCTATTGCAGGAGTCTACCTGGTCTCCTTCACCTCAAGTGTCATTCAATGCAAATAAAATGCAACGAACAGTAAATCTTCTTTGTGTCTTTCTTGTACTACTATTGGATTGTATTTGTCTTAGATTATTGGACTGTGCTTGTCAACATTGTAGAATAATTTTTTTATGTTTATTTTTATGTGAATGTACAGAAATGTATTTGTATTAGTACTACTATTAATATTTATCTATTTTTTTAAAATCTAAAAAAGAGTGATATTCCCTTTGTAAATATATTACGGTTGTCATTGACAATTTTCTACCATCTGGATGTTGGTAACCCTAGTTCAATCCAATAATAATGACAACATACAAAATCCAAAACAAAGGAAAATAGCCTTATCAGCTCATCCTGAATGTTTCCCTGTGCTTCATTCAAATTGATGCTTATGTACGTGTTCTCGTGACCCTAAATTAATCTGGGCTTTTAAGTGTGATCTAATTATCATGAGCATTGTTAATATGACTATCCCATATTAAGTAGACTTGGTGTTGGTCCAAGGCAGCTTTCCACTTGAGCCTATTAAATTCTCCTCCTTAACACAGCCCCAAACCCATTATTTTTGTTAATTCAGGCCTCATGATCTCATGTAGCCTCTGCTTAAAAACCTCCAAAGAAGGCAAGCCCAGCATCTCCCAAGGAAGCCTGGAACCACTGAGGAACCATTCTAACCATCAGGAAGTTCTTTCTAATGTTTAGCCGAAAACTCATTTGATTTCATTTCAACCCATTGGTTCTGGTCAGACGTTCTGGGGTAACAGAAAACAACTCTGCTCCATTCTCTACACGGCAGCCCCTCAAATACTTGAAGACTGGTATCATATCACCACTCAATCATCTCCTCTCCAGGCTAAACATACTCATAGGAATATACTCACCGTCTTTGTCACCCTCCTCTGAACACATTCCAGCTTAGAGTCGCTCCTGTCTGAAATATCTTTAAAGATACAAGATTCCTCACTCAGCAGAAGGGAACTCTTAGATATAACCATGTAAGGGTGAAACTGTACAATATGCCCAACATATGTCAGGTCTCATATGTCTAAAGCCAGAGAAAAGGAGCAACCCCTTTAGCAAAAGGGGGTTAGGAGGGAAACCAGAAGCTCCTTTTTAGGGGTGTGCACCAAGAAAATATTTGTTATATGTATTTATTGGGGGGTTAGGAGAATTTTTTTTCATAATTGCTCATGTTCATGTAGGTCATTGCCAGTTTGGGGTTCAAATATGTGTGGTTTTTCAGGTTACAGTCCTTTGGGACCATTAGTTTCTTCTTCTTTTTGGGATCCCCCTAAGGGGAATTTTTTATTGATTTTTTACAAACTACAAACTATAACTGAAAATATGGGAAGGGGAACTACATCTAAGGAGAAGGAAAAAAGACCCACTAACAACTAAAAATCCAAGAGTAGGAGATCAATACATCAGCTTATCTCAATGTTACTTTAAAAAGCTACTAAACCAATGAACATAGTCGGTTATGCTAGGTTAATTATCTTTTGACTATTCATTTAACTGCTTAAAGAAACCCGCAAAGCATCCCAAAGTTATTTCAGGCACAAATCAGAGTCCTTTAGCCATTATTTATTCTTCTCTTTTCTAATCCTCAATTTGTATGAACTTTTGGGGGCAGCCATCCACTTTTCAGAGAGTGAGTCCTTGTCCAAAGACCCCGAGCCTAGCTCGCCGTCAGATTTGCTTTCTTCTTCTTCCTTCTTGTCCTCAGCTGGTTCCCCGAGCTGTGTTCACATAAAATCAGAGAACAGAGTCAATCTTTTCTTTTTTATCGTGAAGTTTGAAAATGACGCATTCTGGGATTAGCCATCTGTAACTGATGCCATTTGTTTGTAGAAAAAGGATTAGTTCTTTATAATTATTTCTCTTCTGTCTTATGTCAAATGGGATATCTTTTAAAATTCTGATGTTGTAGTCCCCAATTTTCAAGGGAGTTCCCGTAGTTGCTTTCAAAATAGAGTCAAGTCAAGTCAAGTTAGCCTTTATTGGCATAAATTAACTGTACAAATTATACAATTTTAGGAAACAAAACACCTATAAAAATCTATGATATTGTGCAATTAGGAGCTGGTAAGGATGTTATATCTCTAGGAACCTTTGGCACAGCTTTAAAGCCAGACAGAGAAACTTAGCCACCTTCTCAGTGATGTCGGGACCAGTGTTCCCTCTAAGCTGAGTTAGTGTGAGCTAGCTCACAGTTTTTTAGCCTCCAGCTCACACATTTTTGTCTTAGCTCAGGAAGGACGGCTCCAGAGCAAACTAATTTATGCAGCAGCCAAATTGTTCGCTCACAACTTTAATGCCAGTAGCTCACAAAGTACAATTTTTGCTCACAAGACCCCACAGCTTAGAGGGAACATTGGTCGGGACCGAGATCTTTTAAAAGTCTGTGAACCTTGAGTGCATCAGAACAATCCGCCATACTGGTTAGGATAGAATGTAGATAGATATTCCTTAACTCCACATACAAATTGCAATGCAGGAGAACATGTGAAATAGATTCCACGCATTTCTTTCTGCAGGGGCAGTATCTGGCCAAATGCGAAACCTTGTTAAATCTGTCATATAAAATGGCAGAAGGCATACCATTACACCTGGCCAAGGTAAACGCTCCACGTTGTTGCGGGACCTGAAGAGAGGATAAATACGAGGCCACCTTCCCTGTAGTTAGGGGGATCTCAAAGTTCAAGGGGGAGCAGATTTTATTTGCTAGGTTGTATAATTTCTGGCGCTCAGTATCTAACATCCTGATTTTGATCTGATGAAATGCAGCAGCAAAGGGCAACATAGGGATTTTAAAGAAAGGCCCAATACTTTGATTTTTTTTCTCAATGTGTGCTGACCAGTTTGATACACTGAGCTCCGAGAGCACTGAAATATGGAGCAGACCAGCTTTCTTATATGTCTGTCAAGATGTTGGAATTGGCTGAGGGCTTAGCTTTAACTCTGGCATAAACATGATCACCAGGCAATGTTATCTTGGTTGAATTCACTCAGTTATGAAGCTGAATTCCTGAATGAATTTGATGTTCCCTGTCAGAGTTAACTTCATGCAGAACACCATGTCAAGCAGCTTGTACCTATGTAGTAGCCATTTGGTCATTGCCGGCTGTGGCTATTTTTGCCCACCCCAATAACTAAAACATCTCATTTACCATAGAGGAGAGAGCCATCCCCCTTTTCTGAACAGTTGATTTCTTCCTTAAGTTACATCCAGAGCATTACATTGACTGACATATAAGGCATAGAATCACTTGCCGTTCATCCAGCCTTTGTACAATCAGATAAATGATCAATCTTGGACTGATTGCATTGCATATCTTGTGCACCAGCACAGTCAGCAACATCTATTCAAGAAGTGACCTCAAGAACTGGTTAAAAGACACACAGATTGACACAAACACACAGGATGTTGCCTTATACTGAATCAGACCATTGGTCTATCAAGGTCAGTATTGTCTTCGCAGACTGGCAGTGGCTCTCCAGGGTTTCAGGCAGAGGTCTTTCACATCACCTGTGATCAGATCCTTTTAATTGGAGATGTCTGGAATTGAACCTGGGACCTTCAGCCTGTAAAGCAGCGGCTCTTCCACTGAGTCACCACCCCTCCCCTGGGTTTATGAGCAGGCACCAAAGCCACACAGAGACACTTTGGGAAACCTTCATACCCCAAAATGAAGCTGATTTTTGTTTTTAAAAATTACTATGTGGCCTTTAAAAGTTGGAAGTACTTGAAGTGGCCAATAGGTATAGAGAAGCAGTGGCACATAAGGAAGGAGTGTAATCACACTAATAGGGTGTAATATGCTCTGAATTTGCTCAGATGCTTTCTAACAGATCACCAAAGAACTGGCTCCCAGCTCATGACTGAAGAGCAGAATATGAGCCCAACTGGCAGGTGACTGGGCATGACTAGTTTGAACCTGTGATTATGGTTAACACATAAATGAATATTGTGCTATTGTAATTCCTATTCCTGTCAGAACATCCAGGAGGTGAATGATTGCAATACTACATATTCAGTGATGTACAGAACATGCCTATGTGATAGGTAAAGGCAATAACCTTAGTGGCCATTATTGTAACCTCTACAGCATCCAGTTCAGCATCATTGTGCACTACCCCAGACAACACTGATTATGTGTGAAATGGGGAGCCAAATGGCACATGACGGTTGCTTTCCTTGGCAAAGGTAGGGGGAGATACTGGGGTGGTGGCCTTTCATCCCCCTGTCTCTTTCTAATAATGATGATACTTCAGTCATTGCATCTATAAGCAAACGTTGACTAGTGTATAACTACAAAATTATATCCAATACACCTGCACAGGAGAGTATCCTGTGTCCAAACTTTTTATTTCTTCCTAGGTTTCTAAGAGTGCAGTCCTATGCAGCGTTACTCCAGTACAAATCCATGGGAATCAGTTGGAGTAAGTCTGCATCTGGTTGCTGTGTAAACCACCTGTAGCCATATTTATGGCACTCAAACCTTTCTGCTGCGATATATGATTATCATTCTTGAAGTCGTAACTGCTTCAGAAAGAGCTGGTAAATGAAGTAAACTATATGTTAAAAGCCAAAGGTCATGCTGTGAATTAGAGACAGATTTCCTAGAGCAAGAAAAGCATCTAATGCAGTGCAAGATTGAACTCTAGTGGTTGTGTTTAAACATTGCATATGGTTTTGGGTAGCTTCAAAAAATCTAAAGATGTTTTTAAAATCTAGCCCAGCTGCTCAGAAAGAAATCATCCCATCAGTTTACAGGCAAGATACACCCAAGGGAAGGACCAAAGAAAACACATGTTTTAAAATATGGAGAATGAAACCTATAAAATAAGAGCCACAACATAAAAGGAAAGATTTGCAAAGGTGTATGCAAGTATTAAGTGCATTCTAGTCAGTTCAGGCTTTGTTGAAAATCCATTTTTTAATTCCTAAATACGTTTGACCTGCTAAATTCCGTTTTAGTGCAGCAAAAATGTGTGTCCGTGTGTGTGTGCATGTGTGTGCATGTTCTGTTACACCACTCCCTTCCCTAGCAGTAATTCTTCAATTAGCCACTGAGTTCTAAGTTCTCAATGGTCTCTTTTTTGCTTTTCTGTCCCAGTAGCCCTTGGTGCATTCTGTAGTCTATTTTGCACCCAACACAGTTAAATCTGCTGCATATTCTGTATTCCAATTTTTATACACTGTAGAATGAAGACTTTTCTTCATGCCCTGAAACATACTTTCCCATGCTTTCTAAGTTCCCCTACCCCACTTTTTTTTGTTTATACTGAGCATCCAACTTGTTCTGGGGAACTTGAAAGCATACACATTGTATGTATCTGTTGTGTGTTCCATGCCATCAAGTCACTTGTGACTTACGCAATTCCTATACATTAATGACCTCCAAAATGTTCTATTATTGACAGCCTTGCCCAGGTCTTGCAAATTTAGTTGGTCCTAATAGAAAAGGTATTAAATGATCTGTGGGTTTTTGTTTTGTTTTGATTACACAGAACAAGACAGCTACCTACATTCTAAATCTGGGATTAGAAATTTATTTTCACTCATGGTCTTTCTCATGAGATTGCTCAAATATTTTATTGTTTCCACAACTACATCAGCCAATCCCCAGTCCAGTTCCTCTTGTTTGTTTGCTTGTTTTTTATGATTGTGGGTATTCAGAGGGGGGTCACTTTGATCAACATCTAGTGAGGGCAAAACTGACAATTGACCAAGACTGATTGACTTCCTTATTTTAGCTGTTAGTGAAAACCCTACAACTGAAAGAAATCTTGGTCAGTTTCACCATCAGGATGTTCCCCAAACCTTCAAAAGGGCATGTATGTAATTAAAGCATTATTATCTGTATTATAATACTTTAATTTAAAAAAATCATTAGACATCAGTAAAACTAATATCCTCTGGTTCTGTCAGTCTGATGCGGGGGGTGGGGAATCTGTGAAACTGGATACCAGATGGAGCGGAGTTGAAAGAAATTAGGGTCAGGCAAGGGGGGCGCATAATTCTGAAAGGAAGTCAGTCTGTCAGTTTATCGCCAGCCTCATCATGAATGAATTGCATCAAAGTTAAGTTGAATGGCAGTATGGGCCATCATGTGAGTGGAATGTCTTCTCCTGAACTAACGAGAAGGGAGGCGGTAATATATAAAGCAGAATGAATGCAGGTTGTGAATATTAGTGCTGTTCGCTAACTGAAAGGAAAAACGGTTCTTGTGTAATTATAAAAGCTGAATCAGATGAAGGTACTTCAGTAGCTGCAAGGTACCAGGTGCTGGGTAAACATGTAAGGTAAAATAACTATGTCTGTATGTTGGTTTTTCTGGGGTGTCTGGGACACCAGTATGTGTCAGCTATGCTGCCATGGGGGTTGGGGAGTTCATTCTGTGTCTTGTTAATTGCTATTGCATTCCTATCCCTGCTGTTATGCCTTTGCTGAAATGCTTATCTCTACAGATGTGCAGGAGGAGGTTGTGTTGTCTGCAGAGCTCCTATGTACCGTGAGAGACTCCGAACTCTCAGCTTTAGCCACCTAACCATTGCCTGACTTATCCCGCGTGCGGGAGGGTGCCTAATTGGCCAATGCCATGGGGGGGGTGCATACGAATGCCCTATATCCTATTATGCTCTACTGGCTGGGGCCATTCTTAACAGTGCCTGTGTTACTGCATCTATAGCTTTGCAATAAAAGTATAACCATTCCTAAATGTGTGTACTTCATTGTTAGCTGTGGGTTCTGACAGTATGTTCAGGAACCTGGAGACCAAGCCCCATGAGGTAAGACTGAAAGAGCTGTAAATGTTTATCCTGGAAAATTTATTTATTTGGTTGGTTTATACTCCGCCCTCCCCGCCAAGGCGGGCTCAGGGCGGCTTACACAAAATGCATATATAAATTACAGTTGAAATATATATAAAACATACATAAACAATCAGTTGTTCATTTTCCTAAAGTTCTGGATCAATTAAAGTGCAAGAGCAAGATTCCTAATTTAGACCATTTAGGGAAGACTAAAGGGAGATATGATTGCTGTCTTCAAATATCTGGATCACTATGTTGCAGAAGATGGAGCAGACAATAATTTATCTTGTGCCTCAATGAGAAAGGTGGACTATAAATGATTCAGACAAGCAAGCAATCAAACAAATGTTACATTGGTTTTCTTGACACTCAGTTCTGGGACGGAATCATCATATGAATTTAATAGCTGGCTAAAACAGGAGTTGTATGGGTTGGGAGATATATTTAGAATATATTTCTCCTACGTTTCCATAAACATTGTTCCAAATGACTTAAAAATCAAAATCTGTAGACTGGCAGGAGCCAGGGCCAATGGGGCTTCTCCCTGGGTCTTGACACCCCCTGCCCCACCCCCTAGGCTCCTCAAAAAAAAAAGAAGCTCACCTTCACCCTGTTTGGACATGGTGAATCTGGGACTGCCTCACCCCTTTTCTACCCCACCAGGTGCTCTCCTCTGTATCGGGCCTCCTTGGGGCCAAGTCCCACCATGCCTCTTCTGCTGTTGCCATGCCCCTGGAATCTAGGGTCACTAGGTCCCTCCTGGCAACCAGCGGAGGATGGGACTCATAGAAAGAAGAAGGCCTAGGCCATGTTGCCGCTGTTGCACAAAAAGTGACATCATCAATCCAGTGACTTCCAGGGTTGCCCAAATACCCAAGTGTCACCTGGAAATCGCTGGCGTGATGATGTCACTTCCGGTAACATGGCCTAGGTCATCTTCTTTCTACTGGTAAGCCCCCCCCCGTGGCCAGCTGATTGGTGGCTGGGGGACAGGGCCTGGCAGTGGGGGGGATCCCTGCCTCCATCCGGGGATGTGGCAACCCTACTATAATCCTTAGGGCATGGCTGCTAGCTCCTGCAATGGCCTTCTTGCTGCATTTGGTCCTGGGAAGCCTCCGAGTGAGTAGGTGTGGGGGCGCTGCCTCAAGACAATTTTTGTATTTGAAATGTTTTTTAACATCGGAAATGTCTTAATGTTTACTGACTTGGGCACCCTGAATTGGGTGGAAAGGCAGCACGGAAGTGTATTCAATAAATGAACTTTAATGTTATGATGATTTCAGAGTACTGTTCAATTTCTTTCCCTGTGATGCTCTCCTCTCCCAGGTTTTGAGAAACAAGATAGCTAAAAGGTGAGCATGCCACTGAGGGCAGTCCCTTCAAATCTTTAGCCCTTCTGCAGTGCAAAGAGAGGTGTGGATGTGGAGGGAGTTGGTTCACACTAGTATTAATTTGTCAGCTCAAGTAATTAAGAGAAAAATGTATCATCTTTATTAGCTTCTTTGTGAGTGGCAAAGGCACATTCATTTTCGGTGTATCAACTTGCTAGCTCCATTGTCAGATAGAATAATGACAGGCATTACAGTGAACATGGGTTGTCCCGGAAGAATATATTTGTTCGTAAGTCCAAGTTCATATATATACACATTCCTACTTTTACTAGGTTGAAGAAACCAGTAAGGGAACATCACAAACTTCCTCACTGTCTGTTTCTTTGAGGAAAGAAAGCTATGTGTCCATGCACACACACTCACACTCACTCTCTCTCTCTCTCTCTCTCTCTCACACACACACACACACACACATTTGGCAATGAGGCATAATTCCATTGTTTTTAAAAAATGATCTAAAGATAAGCTACATGTGAAGGGTTCTAGAAATATGTATGTCTAGGCCGTGCTACCCTTTCAGACCTTCAAAGTTACATCAGTGAGCTCCAATTTAGTATTTCCAGTGGCCCTAAGTGCCTTTGAAATTTGAATGAATTATTTCTCAGTTTGGCCTATGTCTCCAGATGGTTCAGTGGCTTGAATGGATTATAGTAGAAATCACTGGCGAAGATTATTGGTAGAATCTGGAGGCGCCGGAGACATTTACGTGCATATACCTCGATAATATGTCCTGTAAGATGACAAAAGAAATATCTACAAAACAAAACAAGAATTTGGGCTGCACTGCTTAAGAATATAAGAGGTGCCCTGCTGGATCAGACCAGTGGCCCGTCTTGTCCAACACAGTGTTTCACACAGTGGCCAAACAGTCACCCTGGAAGGCGAAGAAACAGGGCAAGGTCTTACTAGTTCACTTAATCACATGCATGCAAGTATCTATGCAGGGGTCATTTCATAGAAAAAGAGGTGCAGGAGCTCATTAGCAAAACATTTACATATGCCACACCCCCTGACATCACTGGAGGTGTGTCAGAAGGCAACACCCACTACTCAGGCTCCACTGGACTGTTTTGGATTGCTAACTATTGGGGGGGGGACGTGCAGATCTATCCTCACAGAGGAGGGAGAGCTTGTACCTGAATAAAACTTGGTCTTAAAGGTGCCAGTGAACTGTTTTGGACCAGGGGTCCGGGGGGAGCTCTGCAACTTACCTGGCTGCTTCTTGCTCTGACTGAGGGCTGCTGGGAGTAGGGGGTGGGGCTTGTTGCATGTGCCCGCCCCCTGGGCTCTTTACTGGCGGAGCTCCGCTCCTGTGCGCTCCTGCAGGAAATTACCCCTGTATCTATGCCAATCAATGTTCCCTCTAAGCTCCATATTTTTGTGAAAAGAAATTCTACCTCATGAGTGAAAAAAGCTAGTAGCATTAAGTTGTGAGCAGCTTACATTTGACTACTGCATAAATTATTTTTACATTATTTCCATAACCTTGTAAAAATCTCAGAATGAATTATTTTAAACTATGTTTAAACTATATTTTAAGAATAATTTAAACATTATAAGAGAAAACAGAATCAATTCCAATTTCATTAAACAAAATGTTGTCCTCTACAGGGGTAGACCTGGCCTCTGGAGACCAGGTCTCCCTGCCCCTTTCCACTATATTGGTAGATCTGGCCTCAGGGGAACAGGTCTGCCCACCCCTTTCCACTATATTAGTAGACCTGGCCTCCAGATAACAGGTCTACCCATCCCAGTCCACTATATTGATAGACCTGGCTTCCAAAGAACAGGTCTACCCACGCCTTTCCAATATATTGGTAGACTTGGCTTTGGACTGTCACCGTGCTCTGACCCTTAGAAAACATACCAGCACTTGAGCGGGAGGAACTCTTGCAGTCTACATAGTGAAATATGACAACCAGCATTACAGGTTGAGTATAATTGTCAGAATGCTGCCTAACCTAACAAACAGGAAGTTGCTTAAATGTTATCAACTTGCCCAAACTACTTATTTATTCAGATACTTATATCCCACTTTTCCCTGAGACTCAAGGCAGCTTACAAATCATACTGAAAAGCATAACAGGGGTTAGCAAAAAAATAATAATCATCATTTTTTTCTGGCTCAGTTATAGCCTATGGGGACTGTTATAGTCAATGGGCCCCATAGGCTATAATGAAGAATAGATCCAGGGGTATCTGGGGATCTAGAGGTGCTGTTTTTTGGAGTAGAGGCACCATGTTTGCAATTCTATGGGCCCCAGAAGGAGGTGCCCCCATTCTCCATTATTTCCTATGGAAGCTTGGTTGTGACCTGAAGCAAAAATCCTCTGAGCTGGCCTCTGAAATGTTGTGCACCAGCACCCCCTAGAACAACATAGAGGGAACTATGATGCCAATGCTTTTATAGTCACAACAGAAATTCTCATTCAGCAGTTCCAGATTGGAGTCTCCTTTCCTTTGTAGAATGGTAACTTTTGGGCCAGCGACAGAATACCATGGAAGATCAAAATGTTCACCTACTAATTTCTGAATATTACAGTTTTTAATGTCAGATTTATGTGCATGTATTCTTTTGTAGGGAATGACCTATACATCTAATGAAAAGAGTAGAAGGGCATTTTTGATTGCATGTTACACTAGAAGACAAGCAAGGGAATAAGCCTGAGATGGTATAGCTATGTTACTAGGTCCTTCTGCCTGAATGAATCTGTCCTCCATTAATCTGTCTAACCCCTTTTTAAAGCTATGTATAGGAATGTACTGTGCACATTTATTTGGGAATGAACCCCCCCATCCACCCAAGCACAACTAGATGTATTCCTGAGTAGCTGTGCTCCAGATCTGATTGCATTTCCCATGGTTATTTGCCATGTGGCGGCATTGGGGTACATTTCAGAATTGTCTAGTTGTCATATTTATTTATTTATTTATTTAAATTTCTACCCCGCCCTCCCCATGAATGGCCTCAGGGTGGCTAACAAACAGGGGCACCATGTGCCAATACATAAAAACCAAATAAAACATAGAGCAGAAGGCAGTGCCAAAGCACTATTAAGACAAATTCATCTTTGCCTGCCCTGTCTGGTGGCCCTTAATAATATGCAGGAGGCTATTCCTTCATCCTTGCAGTCATGGTATTGTGTGGTTTCCAATATATGTTCACATCATTATTCTTGTAGAGTGCAAGCAGATCTGTGCTCAATTCTGAGTGCTGCCTTGTTAAAAGTCCTCTGCTGTGCTCTCAGTAGGAAAAAAAAGAAATCTTAATCCTTCTCATATGGAACATGAATATCCATTGAAAATACAACCTAGGACATTTTATTGACTTTCAAAACATTATTAAAAGTAATGTTGAAACAAGAAATGTGACTTTACGAAAAAGAACAGTACATTTTGATGAATTTTTGTTGTTAGCATGTGGTGTTCAAACAGATAAGACAAACTTAAACTGATCAAATTATTTATTATTAGTAAGAAGAAAAATAACAAGGTGGTAACCTGAGAGATCCCAATGTTTAGTTGCAACAGTCTAAGCTTGGATTCTATACCTTTGCTCCATGCACACTAGGGATGGGCACGAATCGGGGAAATGGTGGTTTGTGGTGGTTTATTTGAGTACACGAACCATGAACTTTCACAAACTTTCCCCATTTCCCAAACAGGTTCATGGTTTGTTCAGTTTGTGAGTTTGGGAAGTGGTAGCACAGCCACATTGCAAGTTAGAGACACCAAACTCACAGGGAGTTTTCAGCACCACCTGCCTTCCAATTTTGGTGAAGATTGGGTTTGGGATGTCTGAGTTATAGCCCCCCCAAAGCTGGAGCCCCCAGGAAATTCATTTCTAATCTCCCCTTAAATCAGCCATGCAGCAAGCAATTCTTCCTAACTCGCTCTCATATGACAACTAACCACTCTCTCTTCTGGCTGCAAAGTGAAAGCAGCTGAGACAGGGTGTGGTGCGTGTGTGTATACACACTGCCTCATTAAAAGTCCTCTGCTGTGCTCTCAGTAGGGAAAAAAAAGAAATCTTAATCCTTCTCATATGGAACATGAATATCCATTGAAAATACAACCTAGGACATTTTATTGACTTTCAAAACATTATTAAAAGTAATGTTGAAACAAGAAATGTGACACACACACAATCTGTTCCCATAGAGCAGAATGGGAGCTCTATGGTTGGCTCCCAGAGCTGCCAATTAAGCTATGGACAACTGCTATGGGCGTTTCTACGGCTCTCTACAAGTCCACCCCCAGTGTTGCCTAGGAATTGATTGAATTGGTGCCAGGCTGTCTGGAGAACAAACTGCTCTAATGAACCTCCATGGGGAAAAAAGGTGGTTCGTTTTTGGATTCGGGAAAGACGTGACCAAATGAACCGGTTCAAAACAAATCACGAACTGGCCTAGTTCGTGCTCAAACTGCGGTTCATTTCTCTGTCTGTGCACATCCCTAATGCACACTGATCTCTGGGTGCTGCAAAGGCAGTCCTCTGCTGTGGAGCTTGCTTTCCTCTTGTACTACACATTCCCCTATGGGCAATTCCAATGTTTTTCAATGAGCCCCAAAGGGCCTTGTGCAAGGGGAAATGAGTTCCATAACAGAAGACTGCCTCCACAGCACCAGGAGAAAAGTGTGCACAGAGCAAAGGTATAAGAATCAAGCCTAAATTGACTTTCAGTGACATCCTAAGTCCATTAAAATCAATATGCTTAGAAGGGTGTAACTCTGCTGCTTAGGACAACACTGTGAAGTTTTCCCTTCACATTACAGGGGTCTACATTGCAGTCTGTATTCTGCCAGCTTCCCCACAGCTTCTTTCTCCTCTGCTGTTTTCAATGGGGAACTACACTACCAATGATTAGATGTACAAGGCTATTTGGGGAAATCACACTGTAAATAACTGGCTGGCTGCCTCTGCTAAAGCTCCCCTGAAAACATCCATTCTATAGGCATGGCCTGTAGACTGTAGTTAGAGTGATGTACACTTGGTGGGTCCCAGGATAGGTGTCAGCAGGCACCACTGTAGCCATGGATGCCACATTGGGGGCGGGGAGGGCTGTTCTATAGGCAAGAAGGTGAATGTGAGCAGCAACATGGCTTCTCAGGAGTCCAAAATTGTGATAGGTCACGTTTCTTTTCTCTTGGTAAGCATGAAAAATGGATCTCAGACTTCTACAGGGATCATAGGAGCTGGGAAAGTGGTTTGCAGGTCAATTTATTCACTTTAGAGCCTGCCCCTCTCACAGAGACTCTAGTAGGATTGCACGGTCTCGATAAATGCAACCAATAGGATTATATCAATGGTGCGACCTCATTTGGAATACTGTGTGCAGTTCTGGTCACCACACCTTAAAAAGGATATTATAGCTTTGGGAAAAGTGCAGAAAAGGGCAACTCGAATGATAAAGGGGTTGGAACACTTTCCCTATGAGGAACGGTTAAGGCGCTTAGGGCTCTTTAGCTTGGAGAAACGACGACTGAGGGGTGACATGATTGAGGTTTATAAGATTATGCATGGGAAAGAGCAGGTAGAGAAAGAGGTACTTTTCTCCCTTTCTCACAATACAAGAACTCGTGGGCACTCCATGAAACTGCAGAGCGGTCGGGTTAGAACGGATAAAAGGAAGTACTTCTTCACCCAAAGAGTGATTAACACATGGAATTCACTGCCACAGGAAGTGGTGGCGGCTACAAGCATGGATGGCTTCAAAAGGGAATTAGATAAGCATATGGAGCAGAGGTACATCAGTGACTATTAGCCACAAGGTATAGATAGGGTCTCTGGGGCAAGTGATGCTCTGTCTTTTTGGTGCTTAGGGGGGGTCAACAGTGGGAGGGCTTCTAATGTCCTGGCCCCACTGGTGGACCTCCTGATGGCACCTGGTATTTCTGGCCACTGTGTGACAGAGAGTGTTGGACTGGATTGGCCTTTGGCCTGATCCAACATTGGCATCTCTTATGTTCTTATGACTGATAGAAATCTCATCTGACTTTTTGGAAGATACATAGTGGAGACTGATGCCAGTATCTACTCAAAGGCTTGGTAAAATCTTTGAGTGGTTACAACATGCCCCATTACAAAAGAAGGAAGATGGGAGTAAATATCTGTACTATTTTATCCTCCTCCTGAGTTTTCTAGATTGCCTTCATCTCTTTTTCTTTCCCAAACTATCCCATTCCCAGTGCTCTGTCATGTTTCTTTGGATCTCTTGCTGCTTCGTTTTACTAGAGATTGAAGGGAAAGTTGTATCTTCCAAAAAAATCAGATGAGATTTCTATCAGTTCACTTACATCACTGTAAATCCAATCTACAGGCCATGCCTATAGAATGGATGGCCAGACTGGAAACATGAGTGGTATTAATTCACCCATTTCATTATCAAATTAAATCCTCACCTGTTGGACAGAGGTCAGGGTTTCAAAAGAACCTTATGCCTGCATAAGCATTTCTCTGCATGCACCAGAAGGTTTGCCAGTTCTGTCCAGATCCACACAAGACTCAATGTGATATATTAGTTGGATTAGGACTGAGGAGACCACCTGGCTTCTCCATTTAGCCATGATGTTTGCTGGGCTGGTCTTGGGCTACACAAACTCTCAGCCTAAACTAACTCACTCTCAGGCTGCGGTCACATTGGAAGCTTTTTAAGATCTGGCCTCGTTTCTAATTGCACCGGTTTAAAGTGCTGCGGGGTAGACCAACCAGACAGCATGCCCAGGGGTAGCTTCCCTATGTGCTTGTCTGGTGGTCAGGTGTTCACATTACTGCAGCGCCTCAATCACAGAGCGTGCTGCCTGGTTGTTTTTGTTTTAATGCAGGCGAGTGCAAGCACATATGCGCTCATGTGCATATAGGCAGCATCTCTAAAAGAAGTGGCGGAAATGGATCTGTGGGTTCAGACTTCCCTTCCAGGTTCATTTTGCAACTGGAGAGTTCAGACATCCAGGAAAGCGGAGTGGAAGTGTTGGCATTTGTAAACACCAGACTTTCTGCGGTGCTTGATTGATCTGCTTTCAAAGTGGGGCAACACAAGGGGCTGACGACTGGGGCACAGGAAGGGGGGCAGATGTTGCTGTCTGATCATGCTTTTTAAATCTGCAAAGGTAATGCTACTATATTGCAGCAAACTGCTCATGTGACTGCAGCCTCAGCCTAAACTAACAGCATTGTTACAAAAATAATGGAGGAGAGGGGAATGATACGTTCTTCCCTTAGCTTCCTGGAAGACAGGGATAATGATATGACAGATAATATTTGGTGCTGCACCCATGTCCACTTCTGAAAGATCCTCCACTTCTGAGCCATGCAGAGGGTTCCATTTTGAAGAGGGAGTTTTCAAAGACCAACTGCATGTATTGGGACTACATCCTTGTACATCTGGGGAATTCAAGCATAAGAGGTTCTATCTTACCTTCAAATTTGCTTCTAAGATTCAGTTTGGAACATATCAGAAATAGTTTGCTTTGGTCCGGTGAAGAGCTGCTTTTGTTGACAGAAGAGCAAAAGCGTATTGATATCTACCTGTTTACCAGGCAGTTACTTTGTCATCAATTATTTTTGCCTCATTCAGTCACAAGAATGCATAAAAAGACATCCTGTTATTCTTAAAACTAGAAACAGCATTATCACAGCAGGAGGAGTTTGTTTAAACATTCTTTTCCTTAAAAATCAGCTATCATCACAATCGTACCCAGATAATTCATTCAAGGTTGTCCAAGTTGTTGAAACTCATGAATAAAAAAGAAGGGACAAACTTGCATATCTGAAGATTTCTTCAATGGCTACTCAAAAGCAAACCAGCTGCTGCTGTGTTTGAAGTCCTTTATCTCTGGCATTATCCCAAATAACACCATTGATTCATGCCTCAGATCTGTTTTTCTGTTAGCTATGAACAGGGGGGGGGGAAGTCCCTGCTTAACAAGGAAGACGTTGTATGTGCACATGTAAGAAAATTAGGGCTCTGTGCTTTCTTAGTTAATTAACTAAAGCTTTCACAAAAGACTACAATTTATCACCTCATAAATCAAAAGATCTATCAGTAAATTCAAGGCCCAACAATAAGAACCCAGCACTGAGGATTCTTGAAGAGCAGTGTTGACAGGCCTTTTCTTCCCACCAAGGAGACCCACACAGCCTCTTATGATTTGGGGGGCCCAGGTTTGACTTAAACCATTAACCTTCCCCTCAATTGAACTTAAGGTAGCAAGTGTAAAGCTTTGGGTTCACTGCCATAAGTGTTGTGGTGAGCAAGTAGAACATGGAGATCACTGAGGCAGGAATTGTATGTAAATAACAAAGAAGATTCATTTATATACGGATTCATTTTAAAGAACAGATCAGCAACACAGGTTTCCAGACAGTCAAAGGAGAAAGCTGGCTGAGGCACATAAGTTTAAGCTAGCTATGGCTTCAGAGTGTGGTTTGAATTTCACTGACTATCCACTAGGCTGGATCCTCTCTCACACACAAGGTTCCACCCACATCAGCCTGCCCTTTCCCAAGAGTCAGACTAAATGGTATGAGGTCTGCTCATAATCAGAGACAGGGCTAACTGTAATGTATTCAATAAGCTGCCATTGACTGCATAATGTGTTATGAAAACATCTAATTGAAATGCTATGTTAAGCTTCGTCCTGCGCTAGGATCCAAATACATCCAATCACATTGCTAGCCCAGGAAGCACCTAACCAATCACTTATCAGCAAGCTCCCTGAGTGGGAACGTCCGTGA
Organism: Gekko japonicus; assembly: GCF_001447785.1. Taxonomy (NCBI): domain Eukaryota; kingdom Metazoa; phylum Chordata; class Lepidosauria; order Squamata; family Gekkonidae; genus Gekko; species Gekko japonicus. The sequence continues at coordinate 132,499 of NW_015167126.1, read as the reverse complement.
TTGGTCCTTATGCATACAACCTTATTGCTTGGTAATTGTACAGTAGGCGTGGCTACATTAGCCGGGAGAGTTTAAAAGCAGGACAGCTGCAATGTACAAGCTGTTCTGGCTATCAGATGTTGATCCGTGTTCGAGTTGTGTTCGAGTTGTGGAATAAAGCTGAATCTTTGCTGAATCACTCTCTGACTACTTTGTTAAGCGAGCGACTTAACACTAACAACCAGGTACTCTATCCTCTTCCAGAGATAGAGATAACCCACTCTGCCACACTACCAGGCAGAGCTACCCTTCTATCAGCTCTTTTTCTGAAGAAGACCCCGAAACAATAACTGCATTCTACTTGAGGCACATCTGGACTTTGACTGACCTCTCCCTCAGGCAGACCTGAACCACAACTGCCTCGGTGCTTCCCTCCAACATGCCATCCCCCCCTGAAAGGTGACTGGATGCTGGAGCAGCACTCCTATAGGCTCTAGGATGAAACAGCTGAGTGGCTGCTTTTCCATTCAGAGGTGGGATGATCTCCTGTCCCTCACAAGCACCATGCAAATTGCAAAAATGTGCTGGGTCTCTTGTTAAAGAGGACTGCTGGCAAAAAAACAACAACCCCAAAACATCCAGGCCTATCTGCTCCTGTTTCTTAACAGGCGGTTTGAGTTGCAGGAATTAGCGAGTACATATTTTCAGTCTATGATCACCTGCCAATGCCTGCAGATCAAGCTTCAATTAAAGGCAGAGAAGTAGGCACTGATTTTTTTAAAATTAAAACATTTATATTCTGCCTCATTTCCTGTGATACAAGATGCATAACAATGCAACAAGTATGAAAGGACACAAAAACAACAGTTCATCATTAGCAAGATTAACAATGTAGCCATATCTGTCAAAACAATTTACCTTCAACCAAATGCCATGAAATAAAACTGCTATAAATTCACACACACACCCCACTTTGGGAGGCCATTCCGTGGGACTGGGCATACCACAGAAATAGCCTTTGATTTAACTGTTGCCATATGGACCAGCTAGGAGAATGCGCCATAAAGAAGAGGTTGTAGCCCTGTACATGCCCCCCCCCACCTTGCTGACTCACTGCTCCCACTGAGCAGGCACAAACATGCTGGACCTGCCCCTTCCTCCACGACGGCAGAGAATGACTGAGCAAAGGAAGTGGCCCTCTTTGTGATCAGCAACATCCTGAAAGCAGCACTGATCATGGGTAGGGAGTATATATGCAGTCACTTCCTTTGCATAGCCACACTCTACAGAAGATTAGGCAATCATGCTTGTGACTGCTCCCCACGCAGTGAGACAATGAGGGAGGGGTCTATACCCAGCTAGTCCGATGAATGTAACACGCACAGAGGGGTATACTGGGAAGTGAACTTCAATTTGTACGAGGTTGTAAGGGTAATACCTAGGGCTGCCAGCCTCCAAGTGGAAGCAGGGAATCCCCCAATTTCATGGGCTTTTGCTTGCTGCTGGCCAGCTGGCCAGCGGGGAGGGAGCCCCACCCCAACTGCTACAATGTGACGTGATGTCCCCAGTGTGATGACATCACACAGAAGTGACGTCTTCATGCTGAGGACATCACGCAGTGACACTCTGATATTTTGGGCAAAACTCTATGGTAACCATAGAGTTTTGCCCAAAATACCAGAGCGTCACTCCCGGTGACATTCCCGGTGTGATGACCTCACTCCCATGTGATGCCATGATGTCAGGGACATCACGTACGGAGATGTCATTCTGCCCCTCCCCACTCCCGGAAAGCTCCCTCCAACCCCCTGCCAGCGAGAGTGCAGGACCTGGCAACCCTAGTAATAACCAGAACTTGTAACTGAGTCCAGAAGCAAATAGATAATCGGTGCAATTGAGGTAGCACTGGATATGTTCTGAGTAATAATGGCAAACTACTGCTGTTTGTTCCTTGCCTTAAAAACCCTACAGGGTCACTGTAACCCAGCTGCAACTTGACAGCACTTTCCTCCACCACTGTCATGGACCAGCATACCGACTCCTCTTTGTCAGATGACAAGGCCAAATACTCAGAGGAGCTGAGCACCTACCACCACCACAAAAAGAGGCACTTGGGATACTTACAGAAGGTGCAGGAAGAGCCCCAAGAATCTGCGTCAGCCTGCTGGGAAACAGCCTTGCCTTCCGGCTCACCCTCAGGCCCTGAACCCCTACCCCAAGCCTGCTGCTGCACCAGCGGTCTCTCCCCAACGGACCCTTCAAGCCTCTTAACACCCTGAACCACTTAAGCTCCATCATAGTCCACACTGCCATAATCAGCAACTGGTAGCCTGCTTCTGGAGAGAAGGGATCCGTATCTCCGCCTCCTTGCAGTAGTATACAAGGCCTCAGTCTACCTACAGCCTTTGCTGGAACATTTATGATACACTATTGGGTCCAGCTTCTGCCTTGAATCCTGTTTCTGGCAAGACTGCTACCAGATTTTAATCTTCTTCAGTGAGTCTTATGTGTTTTCTTTCTAAATATTCCTGCATTTTAAAGGACCCCTTAAAATACCAATATTCATTATTTCACTCTCATGGATGTGAGCTTGACTCAACAAGTTACACACAAATGCAAGCACCTGAAGGAATTCTGATAATCTCTTTTTTCTTTCATAAGAAAACTTGGTAGGAAGAACCACTCACTTGTGAACACCAGTTATTTATTTTGAAAAGATAGCAAATGAGATTTCCTTAAAAAGAAAGTTGCAATACCCAAGTAGAACCATGGAATTCAATACCACAGATCTTTTTTGAACATCCTGACTGACGCCTGAAACACATGAATAATACTTTGTAAAAGTGCCTCTGGATAATATGTGGGGTGTATTTCTTCCATTACTAAACAACTGTAATCCATTCTAGGATTAGTGGGCAAACCCAGAAGTAAAAGGGCATAACAATTGCCAATCCTAAATATAGTCCCTCATGGTAAACCAGGTTATAACTGCAGCAGCTAAATAAATCTTCATAATCATGAAATACACAAAGACAGTATCAGCTACAATGTGGTATGTGAATTATACAGTAAAAAGGATTCTTCTTCAAACCAGCTATTCAAAACATTTTCCAGAAAATTGTTTCTGGGACGGGCTCTGGTGTGAAGCCTCATCTCTATTTCAGTCATAAGACAGTCATCAAGTTTTGATTAGGTTAGGCGTGTTTCTTGGCCAAAAGAAACTGTGAAGGGTCCTTCTCTGAGGAAAGGAGGACATCTTGATGAGTGGTTCCCACCCTCCATTCAGGAAGGCAGGAACAAATTCTTGCTACTTCCTGTCTCTGCTGCGGGAATCACCCATCTCCTCAGTTCTGACAACTCCAAAAGCAGTTAACAACCTTCTAATCTATGAAAGAATCAACACACTTGAAGTATAACAAGGAAAAAGAAGAGTAACAG